>NC_057795.1:146232646-146476989 GCF_018294505.1 Triticum aestivum | reverse complement strand
TTCATCCAATCGATCGGCTTCAGTTAGTAGCAGTAGCAAAGGAATCACTCCATCGGGTTCAGTTAACAGCCATCGATCGATCGCTCGGGTTCAGTAACGCGTAGCCTGCAGTGCAATCGCTCGAGTTCAGTTAGAGCCCAACGCCTCGCTCGGGTTCAGTTAGAGCCAACGCCTCACACACACACGCGCGTACGTACGAGAGAAACACGCATCGCTCGGCCCCGACCTCCCACCGTAACCGGCAACTCCCCGAAATTCTCCTCCCCCTCGCTTCTACCATGGTTTTTTCCGTCATGGACGACCCAAAGAATGTCATGCAGCTACGTCTCCGGCCCGCCCAGGATAAAAAGCCCATTTTCTGTCATGATTCTTTTCATAGAAGTAGGAGCCCACCACATCTATGATGATACCGGGTTTTGTCACAATTATCGTCATAGAAGTGTCATATGTATGACAGAAAAAAATTTCGTTCGGCCCAAAATGTCACGGATGTGTCTTTTTTTGTAGTGTAGGGGTGGGGGCGCCCAAACCCATCTAGGGTTTCCCCTGTGGTCGCCACCCTCCCGTAGGGAAACCCTAGGGCGCCTCGACCTCCCGCCTCCCCCTATATATAGTGAGGGAGAGAGAGGGCAGTCGCACCCCTTGCCCTTGGCGCCCTCCCCCTCTCCAACTCCACCTCCTCCTCAGTAGTGCTTGGCGAAGCCTTGCCTGAGAACTGCAAGCTCCACCACCACGCAGTCGTGCTGCCGGAGCTCTCCCTCAACTTCTCCTCTCCCCTTGCTGGATCAAGAAGGAGGAGACGTCCCCGCGCTGTACATGTGTTGAATGCAGAGGCGCCGTCCGTTTGGCATTAGATCGGATGTTCCGCGATTTGAATCGCCGCGAGTACGACTCCCTCATCCGCGTTCTAGTGACGCTTCCGCTTAGCAATCTTCAAAGGTATGAAGATGCTCATCATCTCCCTCTCTTGTTGCTAGAATCTCCATAGATTGATCTTGGTGATGCATAGAAAATTTTGAATTATTGCTATGTTCCCCAATAGTGGCATCATGAGCTAGGTCTATGCGTAGATTCTATGCACGAGTAGAACACAAGTAGTTGTGGGCATTGGTTTGTTCAATTTGCTTACTGTTACTAGGTCTATCTTGGTTCGGCGGCATTGTGGGATGAAGCATCCCAGACCGACCTTACATGTACGCTTACGTGAGATAGGTTCCACCGACTGACATGCACTTGTTGCATAAGGTGGCTAGCGGGTGTCTGTCTCTCCCACTTTAGTTGGATCGGATTTGATGAAAAGGGTCCTTCTAAAGGGTAAATAGCAATTGGCATATCACTGTTGTGGCTTTTGCGTAGGTAAGAAACGTTCTTGCTAGAAACCCATAGCAGCCACGTAAAACATGCAACAGCAATTAGAGGACGTCTAACTTGTTTTTGCAGGGTATGCTATGTGATGTGATATGGCCAAAAGGATGTGATGAATGATATATGTGATGTATGAGATTGATCATATTCTTGTAATAGGGATCACGACTTGCATGTCAATGAGTATGATAACCGGCATGAGCCATATGAGTTGTCTTAATTTATTGTATGACCTGTGTGTCATTGAAAACGCCATGTGATTAATTTACTTTATTGATAATCGTTAGCCATAGTAGTAGAAGTAATAGTTGGTGAGACAACTTCATAAAGACACGATGATGGAGATCATGGTGTCATGCCGGTGACGAAGGCGATCATGCCGCACCTCAAAGATGGAGATCAAAGGCGCAAGATGATATTGGCCATATCATGTCACTTTATGATTTGCATGTGATGTTTGTCATGTTTACATCTTATTTGCTTAGAACGACGGTAGCATAATTAAGATGATCCCTCATTAAAATTTCAAGAAAGTGTTCCCCCTAACTATGCACCATTGCGAAAGTTCGTTGTTTTGAAGCACCACATGATGATCGGGTGTGATAGATTCTAACATTCACATAAAAACGGGTGTAAGCCAGATTTACACATGCAAAACACTTGGGTTGACTTTACGAGCCTAGCACAGACACGGCCTCGGAACACAAGAGACCAAAAGGTCGAACATGAGTCGTATAGTAGATACGATCAACATGAAGATGTTCACCGATGATGACTAGTCCGTCTCACGTGATGATCGGACACGGCCTAGTTGACTCAGATCATGTATCACTTAGATGACTAGAGGGATGTCTATCTGAGTGGGAGTTCACTAAATAATTGATTATATGAACTTAATTATCATGAACATAGTCAAAAGGTCTTTGCAAATTATGTCATGGCTTGCGTTTTAGTTCTACTGTTTTAGATATGTTCCTAGAGAAAATTTTAGTTGAAAGTTGACAGTAGCAATTGTGTGGACTGGGTCCGTATACTTAGGATTGTCCTCATTGCTGCACAGAAGGATTATGTCCTTAATGCACCGCTCGGTGTGCTGAACCTCGAGCATCGTCTGTGGATGTTGCGAACATCTGACATACACGTTTTGATGACTACATGATAGTTCAGTGTGTAATGCTAAATGGTTTAGAATTGAGGCGCCAAAGAAGTTTTTTGAAACGTCGCAGAACATATGAGATGTTAAGGACTGAAATTGGGATTTCAGGCTTGTGCCCACGTCAAGAGGTATGAGACCTCCGACAAGTTTCTTAAGCTTGCAAACTAAGGGAGAAAAGCTCAATCATTGAGCATGCGCTCAGATTTTCTGAGTACCACAATCGCTTGACTCGAGTGGGAGTTAATCTTCCAGAAGAGATAGTGATGGTTCTCCAAAGTCACTGCCACCAAGCTACTAGAGCTTCATGATGAACTATAACATATCAGGGATAGATATGATGATCCTTGAACTATTCGTGACGTTTGACACCGCGAAAGTAGAAATCTAGTAGGAGCATTAATTGTTGATGGTTAGTAAAACCACTAGTTTCAAGAAGGGAAAGGGTAAGAAGGGATAGTTATGAAACGGCAAATCAGTTGCTGATCTAGTGAAGAACCCCAAGGTTGAACCCAAACCCGAGACTAAGTGCTTATGTAATGAGGGGAACGGTCACTGAAGCGGAACTACCCTAGGTACTTGGTAGATAAGAAGGCTGGCAAGGTCAACAGAAGTATATTGCATATACATTATATTAATGTGTACTTTACTAGTACTCCTAGTAGCACCAGGGTATTAGATACCGGTTCAGTTGCTAAGTGTTAGTAACTTGAAATAAAATGCTACGGAATAAACAAAGACTAGCTAAAGGTGAGATGACGATACGTGTTGGAAGTGTTTCCAAGGTTGATGTGATCAAACATCGCACGCTCCCTCTACCATCAGGATTGGTGTTAAACCTAAATAATTGTTATTTGGTGTTTGCGTTGAGCATAGACATGATTGGATTATCTTTATCGCAATACAATTATTCATTTAAGGATAATAATGGTTACTCTTTTTATTTGAATAATACCTTCAAGGTCTTGCACCTAAAATGAATGGTTTATTGAATCTCGATCGTAGTGATACACATGTTCATGCCAAAAGATATAAGATAGTAATGATAGTACCACATACTTGTGGCACTGCCATTTGAGTCAGATTAGTATAAAGCGCATGAAGAAGCTCCATGTTGATGGATCTTTGGACTCACTCATTTTTGAAAAGATTGAGACATGCGAACCATGTTTATTGGTATATGCGCATGAAGAAACTCCATGCAGATAGATCGTTTGGACTCACTTGATTTTGAATCACTTGAGACATGCAAATCATACCACATGGGCAAGATGACTGATATGCCTCGTTTTCAGTGAGATGGAACAAGAAAGCAACTTGTTGGAAGTAATACATTTTGATGTGTGCAGTCCAATGAGTGTTGAGGCACGCAGTGGATGTCGTCATGTTCTTACTTCACAGATGATTTGAGTAGATGCTAATTATATTTACTTGATGAAACACAAGTCTGAATTATTGAAAGGTTCAAGTAATTTCAGAGTGAAGTTGAAGATCATTGTGACAAGAGGATAAAATGTCTATGATATGATCATAGAGATGAATATCTGAGTTACGAGTTTGGTACAAAATAAAGACATTGTAGAAATTGTTTCACAACTAATACCGCATGGAACACCATAGTGTGATGGTGTGTCTGAACATCATAGCTGCACCCTATTGGATATGGTGCATAACATGATGTCTCTTATCGAATTACCACTATCGTTTATGGGTTAGGAATTAGAGACAACTGCATTCACTTTAAATAGGGCACCACGCAATTCCATTCAGATGACACCGTATGAGCTATGGTTTAGAGAAACCTAAGTTGTCGTTTCTTAAAAGTTTGGGGCTGCAACGCTTATGTGAAAAAGTTTCAGCCTGATAAGCTCGAACCCAAAACGGATAAATGCATCTTCATAGGACACCCAAAATAGTTGGGTATACCTCCTATCTCAGATCCGGAAGCAAAAGTGATTGTTTTTAGAAACGAGTCCTTTCTCGAGGAAACATCTCTCTTGAAAGAATTGAGTGGGAGGACGGTGGAGACTTGATGAGGTTATTGAACCATCACTTCGACCAGTGTGTAGCAGGGCACAGGAAGTTGTTCCTATGGCGCCTACACCAGTTGAAGTGGAAGCTGATGATAGTGATCATGAAACTTCAGATCAAGTCACTACCAAACCTCGTAGGTCAACAAGGACGCGTACTGCTTCAGAGTGGTACAGTAATCCTGTCTTGGAGGCCATGTTGCTATTCAACAATGAACCTACGAGCTATGGAGAAGTGATGGTGGGCTCGAATTCTGACAAATGGCTCGAGGCCATAAAATCCGAGAGAGGATCCATGTATGGAAAAAAGTGTAGACTTTGGAAGAACTACTTGATGGTCGTAAGGCTGTTGGGTACAGATGGATTTTAAAAGGAAGACGGAGAATGATGGTAAGTGTCACCATTAAGAAAGCTCGACTTGTCACTAAGATGTTTTCTGACAAGTCCAATGAGTTGACTCCGATGAGACTTTCTCACTCGTAGTGATGCTAAGAGTCTGTTGGAATTATATTAGCAGTTACTGCATTATTTATGAAATCTTGCAGATAGGATGTCAAAACATTGTTTCCTCGACGATTTTCTTGAGGAAAGGTTGTATGTGGTACAACCAGAAGGTTTTGTCAATCCTAAAAGATGCTAACAAGTATGCAAAGCTCCAGCAATCCTTCTAAGGACTGGAGTAAGCATCTCAGAGTTGGAATATATGCTTTGATGAGATGATCAAAGATTTTGGGTTTATACAAAGTTTATGAGAAACTTGTATTTTCCAAAGAAGTGAGTGGGAGCACTATAGAATTTCTGATGAGTATATGTTGTTGACATATTGTTGATCAGAAATGATGTAGAATTTCTGGAAAGCATATAGGGTTATTTGAAAAGTGTTTTCAATGGAAAACCTAGATTAAGCTACTTGAACATTGAGCATCAAGATCTATAAGGATAGATCAAAAATGCTTAATAGTACTTTCAAATGAATAAATACCGTGACAAGATTTTGAAGGAGTTCAAAATAGATCAGCAAAGAAGGAGTTCTTGGCTGTGTTATAAGGTGTGAGTATTGAGTAAGACTCAAGACCTGACCACGGCAGAAGAGAGAGAAAGGACGAAGGTAGTCCCCTATGCTTTAGACGTAGGCTCTACAGTATGCTATGCTGTGTACCGCACCTGAAGTGTGCCTTGCCATGAGTCAGTCAAGGGGTACAAGAGTGATCCAGGAATGGATCATAGGACAATGGTCAAAGTTATCCTTAGTAATTAGTGGACTAAGGAATTTTCTCGATTATGGAGGAGGTAAAAGAGTTCGTCGTAAAGGGTTACATCGATGCAAAGTTCGACACTAATCCGGATGACTCTGAGTAGTAAACCGGATTCGTATAGTAGAGCAATTATTTGGAATAGTTCCACATAGCATGTAGTAGCTGCATCTACAAGATGACGTAGAGATTTGTAAAGCACACACGGATCTGAAAGGTTCAGACCCATTGACTAATAACCTCTCTCACAAGCAAGATATGATCAAACCCCATGGGTGTTGGAATCATTACAATCACATAGTGATGTGAACTAGATTATTGACTCTATTGCAAATGGGAGACTATTGGAAATATGCCCTAGAGGCAATAATAAAATGGTTATTATTATATTTCCTTGTTCATGATAATTGTCTATTGTTCATGCTATAATTGTATTAACTGGAAACCGTAATATATGTGTGAATCCATAGACCACAACATGTCCCTAGTGAGCCTCTAGTTGACTAGCTCATTGATCAATAGATGGTTATGGTTTCCTGACCATGGACATTGGATGTCATTGATAACGGGATCACATCATTAGGAGAATGATGTGATGGACAAGACCCAATCCTAAGCTTGGCACAAGATCGTGTAGTTCCTTTGCTAGAGCTTTTCTAATGTCAAGTATCTTTCCTTAGACCATGAGATTGTGCAACTCCCGGATACCGTAGGAATGCTTTGGGTGTACCAAACATCACAATGTAATGGGGTGGCTATAAAGGTGCACTACAGGTATCTCCGAAAGTGTCTGTTGGGTTGGCACGAATCGAGACTGGGATTTGTCACTCCGTATGACGGAGAGGTATCTCTGGGCCCACTTGGTAATGCATCGTCATAATGAGCTCAATGTGACTAAGGAGTTAGTCACGGGATCATGCGTTACGGAAAGATTAAAGAGACTTGCCGGTAACGAGATTAAACGAGGTATTGGGATACCGATGATCGAATCTCGGGCAAGTAAAATTCCGATGGACAAAGGGAATTGTATATGGGATTGATTGAATCCCCGACATCGTGGTTCATCCGATGAGATCATCATGGAACATGTGCGAGCCAACATGGATATCCAGATCCCGTTGTTGGTTATTGGCCGGAGAGATATCTTGGTCATGTCTGCATGGTTCCCGAACCCATAGGGTCTACACACCTAAGGTTTGGTGACGCTAGAGTTGTTATGGGAAATAGTATGTGGTTACCGAAGGTTGTCGGAGTCCCGGATGGGATCCCGGACATGACGAGGAACTCCAGAATGGTCCGGAAGTGAAGATCGATATATTGGACAAAGGGTATTGGAGTCCGGAATTGTTCCGGGGGTACCGGGTGACGACTAGCGTGTCCGAAAGGGGTTTTGGGGGCCCCGACAAGCGTTGGGGGCCTTATGGGCCAAGGGAGGGGGCCCACCAGACCACTAAGGGGCTGTGCGCCCCTCCCCTAGGGAAACCCTAGGGTGCCTCCACCTCCTCCCTCCCCCCTATATATAGTGAGGGAGAGAGAGAGGGGAACCGCACCCCTTGCTCCTGGCGCAGCCCTCCCCCTCTCCAACTCCACCTCCTCCTTAGTAGTGCTTGGCGAAGCCTTGCCGGAGAGCTGCAAGCTCCACCACCACGCCGTCGTGCTGCCAGAGCTCTCCCTCAACTTCTCCTCTCCCCTTGCTGGATCAAGAAGGAGGAGACGTCCCCGGAGCTGTACATGTGTTGAACGTGGAGGCGCCGTCCGTTTGGCGTTAGATCGGATCTTCCGTGATTTGAATCGCCACGAGTACGACTCCCTCATCCGCGTTCTAGTGACACTTCCGCTTAGCGATCTTCAAAGGTATGAAGATGCTCATCCTCTCCCTCTCTTGTTTCTAGAATCTCCATAGATTGATCTTGGTGATGCGTAGAAAATTTTGAATTATTGCTACGTTCCCCAACAATTACTACTATTGTGTAACCTGCAACAATCACTTATCATAAGACACGTTTGACTTGGGAGTGTGATATAGGTTACATCTCACATTCTTTTCTATCTTGTACTACTAATTTGTTGAAATGTCACTTATAATGAGACAGTTTTAACTTGATAGAGTGATATTCGTTGCATCTTTCATATGGTGTCTAGCTTTCATTGCTTCTAATTTGTTGAAATGCCTTCTCCTTAGTTTACACATCATAAGCTGTGAATATGCAATGATGTGAATATGCAATGGCACTAATGACGAGACCCCTCTAACTTGGTAGTGTGATGTTGTTTGCATCTTGCATATGATTTATTTCTTATACTGCTTCACATTTGTTTAAACGCCATTTATGATGAGACACTGTTAACTTGGCAAGCGATATTTGTAGCATCTTTCATATGGTGTCTACCTTCCATTGCATTGCTTCTAATTTAGTGAAATGTCTTCTGCTTAGTTTACACATCATAGTTCTGGTTATCTCTTCCGTCCTATTTTTCGTACATATTACATCCTCCTATCATTTAGTTGTCTAACATCAATGTTCAGTTCGTCTATATCATAGATCAATTTGTTCTGAAGAACTAAATTGTTATTCATTTTTCTTGTCGGCTTGACTTAACATGGCATAGAGAAAGAGGAAGAAACACAGAATGGCAGGGAATGGGAAGCCGAAGAATCCTGCAGATTCTACTGGTACTGATGGTGCAATAGAAGGTCAAAGTCCAGTCGAAAATTCTACAAACAGGGTATCCCGTGCTACACGAGCTACAGAACAAGCCAAACAAAAAAGTAGCTGCCACCAAACAAGCAGAGACTACCCTAGTTGTTGCAACACCTTCCACAGTACTACCAGCTGCACGAGTTACTCGTGCGTTAACTGAGCTAGCAGCACATTCCAAAGCTCCCTTGCCACCTGACACTACTTCCCAAGCACTCTTGACACAAGACGAGTTGGCAAGATCAGATGAACCTTGTGAGATTCAATAGCAAGAAGGTAGTTGCTGGAATCAAGTTACAGTTGCATGCTTCTTTATATGTAGTCTCACAGTTTGATGTGCACTAACACTTCCTATGTTCGTTGTTGGACTAGCACCTAGTCACAAGAGGAAACAAACATCAGGGATAATGCTCGATAGTTTAACTAAATCTAGAGGAGAAAGAGTGGAGATCCTTTTGAGGCAGGTTTTAAAAGGCCACGTGATGCTAGAGAGTCAGCCAAGTTAGTATCAGAGGTAGCGGTTGCCGTTAGGTGTCATGTATGTATCCTCCCAACATGGATTCAGTACAAGAATGACAAAGACGAAACACGTCCAACACCTTCCTCGACCATTTATCTATAAGTATGGTTATGTATGGAAACTAGTAATATCGTCTTGCTCTGTCCCATACTTTCTAGGTTGCTGATAATGAGACTCCCATAATTTTCAATTGATGACGTTCAAGTTGGATAGCCAACACGATGCAACCAGAAAAGCTTGCACCCATGTTTTCAAGTCTGCTCTGCGATAGTATCGGTATAACTTGAGGAAAACTCACTTTGAAGGCAAGGCTAACAGTGAACTTGCCCAAACATCTCCAGTGGAAAATATATAGGATGAATACTGGAGAGGCCTCGTTAAACACTAGTCTAATAGGAAGTATCAGGTACATTATATATATTGTATCAGATCACATGTTGAAGTCCTATTTACGCATGTGCCACACAAATCTATCTTCTTGTAGGTGAACTGTTCAAAGAACACGGCCAACCAAATGAAAGTGAAATTCCAACAAACGATAGGATCTCATAGCTATATTGCACACTGCAAGGCTCTTGTAATTAGCTGTTGTTTCACTCTTTTTGCTGTACCATATTATCAGATCTATATTGACTTGTTCCAAATGCAGAGGAAAGCCCGCAAGGACCAAAAAGTACCTGAACCAAATGTTGTGGAAATCTTCAAGGACTGTCACACGAGCAAGAAGACGGGCATGACTACACCAGTCAAAGCCGCTGTTGTAAGTCCTTAATCCTCATGCCTTTAAACTACTACTTACTCTGACTTGTGCCTTGAACTGCATGGTTTGCAGCCAATGTCTATTACTCTTTTCAATTTTATACACAATTGTCTTAGCGTATCATTGCACCTTACAAGGTTCAAAAGAGAGGAGTGATGTTCCTTTGATCTTGACCTATAATCTAGTTCCGAGATGGACTTGCCCACACAATGTTACAATTGCATGTTTGTCCGTTCTCAATTGTTTTGTGATATGAATGATGTCATACTATGCTTACCGTATTATAAACTTCATCTCTTTGTCCTTAGCCCTCAATACAATGTGAAGAAATAGACAATACATTAGTGATGGTACATGGTCATATGTTTGGAACCTGGTTTTATTATGTACTTTGCAATAAAATACAACTAATATTTTACATGGGTTCACCAGAATAAATTCTATATATAGACCAAAGCTATTTTGTTTGGTTTTGCTGCCTACTTAATATCTTCTGTTCTGGTACAACTAATGTAAAAACTCAACTTTTCAGCAAGCTATGGAAAATATGGTGGAACCGCCACCTTCTGAAGGCGGCGAGGCAACTATAACCGCAATGTCAGCTCTGACTGCAGTGGGTCAGTACCTGTCCACTAACAGTGCCAAAAGCACGTTCCTGCGTAATACTAGGTTGGTTGTTAAGGCAATCTCGTCCAAACTGCCTCATGATCAAGATATGCAAGCTCAAAACAATATTGTATCTGTGCTCCAGACACAAGTCCATTCCCTAACAGAGACCCTTTGTGAAACAAGGAGAGACATTGTTCGATGTCGTCAAGATATGCATGGTTTTGAAACCAGACTATCAGACATTTGCTATGTTGCTCAGGAGCCTAGGTGAAATGAAGGCGAAGGTTATGGTGCTCTATCGGACAATACAACATGAAAACGTAAGAGTTAGGGCAAATGAACTGAGCTTCTGAACTTCTGGTGGTGCATTTATCTGCTAGACTATTAACTTTTATGCCAACCTTCCTTTTGTTTTATAGTTGTAATTTGTTTTGGTGCGATACAAAATTTGTTCTTAACATGCAGCCACCGGCTGAAGAAAACAGCAAGCCATTTTTGTATAGTGTAGGGTGGTCCCTATATTTGCATTGGTGGCGATCTTTGATGCCGAGTGGATGTAATCTGTGCAATCACCTTAATAGCCTAGCGTTAGTTTCAGGCTTATTTTTTTCATAGTCTTCTTTTTCCCTGGTTTGCTAGTGGCCGCAACAACCATGAGCCATATACGGACCGTGGTAACCTTGACCATGCTACGGGTCATAGGATCCATGGGTCTCCTTCGGGCCATTGATAAATGGGCCTCCAACAAGGTCGTAGAATCGGTGGGCCTCGGGCCATCGGATGAATGGGTCTACATGGGCCGTAAACTGGCATAATTGGTATCGGCCCAGCATGGTAATAGCCTTTAACAGGCCGGAGGACAACAAAGTCTTAATTCTGTCACATGCATAATGGGTTGTTAATGGGCCGGAATATAGGACGGGCTGGAAACGGCGCAACAGGTTAACAGGCCAGAAACGGGCCGAATCTTGCCACTGGCTGAATTTGGCCCATTAGGGGAACATGCCAGTAATGGGCCGGAAGTAATCGAGGGCCGGAAAGGAGCCTAAGAACGTATGGGCCGTCAATAGGCCAAAAGCTAACACGGGCTAGAAACGACCCATGTGAATCATGGGTCGTTAACGGGTACAAAGAAATTTATTGTTCATTATGGGCTAGAGTCACTGTGGCCCTCTAAAGGGCCTAAAGATACGAAGGCCTCATATGGGCCGAAAGACGCCATGGGCCATACATGGGCCAAAAGTGAAACGGGCTAGTGTTATATTCGATGGCCCACATGACGTTGTTGGGCCGATTTCCATTCGGCCCTAACGGGACGTGAGTTACTGGGCCGTAAAATGGGCTATTTGCGAAGAGACCGTTAACATGCTTTTCATGGGCCAGCCCGCTACTTTTGACCAAGTCAAATGGGACGACTTTGTAAGCTAAATGGGTTAGTGGTGGGCTGTCGCACGTGTCGACATATCATAGGCGCCTATCTGACCCACTGACGAGCTGACACGTGTTTCATCCGGTGAATAAGAATTTTACACATGGAAATTTCCCATTGGTCAGGGCTATTAACGGGTTATCAGATCCAAAACCCGACCCGATAGCTTAACGACATTCCATTACGGTGGATGCCACGTGTCGGTCACCCTTGACGAAAGCAAATCTGTGACACGCGATTTATCGTCATGGAAGTGGACACTTCCGTGATGATAATTTTTGTAATGTCATGGAACACTTCTATGACAACATAGGTATTACTATCTTGATTATGTCATAAAATCGTCATGGATGTACATGCATGAGAGAAAACATGACCTACTATGACAAACACGTATCATCACAGAAGTGTATTTTTTTGTAGTGTAGGGTTTGCGGCGGTGGCGGCGGCGGCGGTGGCGGCGGTGGAGGGTTCGCGGCTGTAGGATGGGGTGAGGGGGGTGCCGACGCGTGCGTCCATCGAGTCAGTTCACCGGCGCTTGCATATGCGGGGCAAAGTTGGCACGGTGGAGAGAGTGCGGCGTGAGCGCTCGTGTGTGCCGCGCGCGGAAGCGGGCGTCCCAAATACGTAGCGTGCGATGGCGATTCGGACCACACGCCCAACTCTATATGCCACGCACGTGGTTATTGCACACCTGCTGGAGACACTGTACGATTGCGCGTGCTAAAATGGGCAAATTTGCGGCGCGACGCTTGTTTAGCACGGCTGTTGGTGAACTCTAATGGCGAGGCATGGAAGGCCTTCTATACGGAACATGAAGACTTTGTTGTAGGTCCCCGTAACTTGAAGTTAGGCTTTGCAATAGATGGATTCAATCCCTTTGGACACATGAGCAGTGCATACAGTATGTGGCCTATTTTTGTCATTCCATAAAACTTCCCACCCTAGATGTGGGAAACATAGCACACAATTTTAAAAAAAGTGCTACGCTCACACAAGATCTATCTAGGAGATGCATAAGAACGAGAGGGGGATAGTGTACCATGTACCCTCGTAGACCAAAAGCGGAAGCGTTTCACAACGTGGTTGATATAGTCGAACTTCTTCTAGATTCGACTGATCAAGCACCGAACGTACGACACCTCTGAGTTCTGCACATGTTCAGCTCGATGACGTCCCTCGCCTTCTTGATCCAGCAAGGTGTCGATGAAGTAGATGAGTTCCGTCAGCATGACGGCGTGGTGACGGTGATGGTGAAGTGATTCTCGTAGGGCTTCGCCTAAGCACCACAAAACTATGACCGGGGTGTAAACTGTGGAGAGGGACAGCGCACACGGCTAACGATTGTTGTTGTGTGTGCTAGGTGCCCCCTCCCCACATATATATAGGTGGGAGGGGGAGGAGAGGCAGCCGGGGGTTCCCTAGGGTTGGTCGTCATCCCCAAGGGGCCCTGCCTTGCCATGCGCCCCCTTTCCATGTATGCATGAAGGGGAAGGAAAGATGGGGGGTGAGGGAAGGAAGTGGGAATCCTAATCCAAACTTTCCTTTCCCTTTCCACCTTTCCTTCTCCTCCTCCTATAGCCTTATAGGGTACCCCAGCCCCTTGTGGGCTGGTGTGTTCCTTCACAAGGCCCATATGGCCCATAGGATTGCCGGGGGTACCCGAAGCACCTTCCGGTGACCTGATAAGTACCTGATACCCTCCGGAACACTTCCGGTGTCTGAATACCATCGTCCTATTGGGGAACATAGTAATTTCAAAAAAATACGGTCATGCAAGATCTATCTAGGTGATGCATAGCAACGGGGAAGAGTGTGTCCACGTACCCTCATAGACTGAAATTGGAAGCATTTCAATAACGCGGTTGATGTATTCGAACGTCTTCGCGATCCAATCGATCCAAGTACCGAACGTACGGCACCTCTGTGTTCAGCACACGTTCAGCTTGATGAAGTTCCTTGTACTCTTGATCCAGTGGAGGCCGAGGGTGAGTTCAGCACGACAACATGGCGATGGTGATGATGATGCTACCGGCGCAGGGCTTCGCCTAAGCACCACGAAGATATGACTGAGGTGTGTAACTGTGGAGGGGGGGGGCACCGCACACGGCTAAGAGAAGGCTTGGTGTGCCTTTGGGGTGCCCCCTCCCCACGTATATAAAGGAGGGAGGGAGAGAGGCCGGCCCTCCTACGGGCGCGCCAAGTGTAGGGAGTCCTACTAGGACTCCCAAGTCCTAGTAGGATTCCCTTTCCTTTTCAGAGTGGGGAAGAAGGAAAGGAGGGAGAGGGAGAAGGAAGGGGGGGGCTGCGCCCCCACCCCTTGTCCAATTCGGTTTGGTCAAGGGGGTGTCACGTGCCACCTTGGCCCTTCTTCCCTCTCTCCACTAAAGCCCAATAAGGCCTATTAACTTCCCCCGGCGAATTCCCGTAACTCTCCGGTACTCCGAACAATACCCGATTCACTCGGAACCTTCTCGATGTCCGAATATGGCCTACCAATATATGAATATTTACGTCTCAACCATTGTGAGACTCCTCGTCACGTCCGTGATCTCATATGGGACTCCGAACAAACTTCGGTCATCAAAACACATAGCTCAAAATACAAATCGTCATCGAACGTTAAGCATGCGGACCCTACGGGTTCGAGAACTATGTAGACATGACCGAGACACATGTCCGGTCAATAACCAATAGTGGAACCTGGATGCTCATATTGGCTCCTACATATTCTACGAAGATCTTTATCGGTCAAACCGCATAACAACATATGTTGTTCCCTTTGTCATCGGTATTTTACTTGCCCGAGATTCGATCGTCGGTATCATCATACCTAGTTCAACCTCGTTACTGGCATGTCTCTTTACTCGTTCTGTAATACTTCATCCTACAACTAACTCATTAGTCACAATGCTTGCAAGGCTTATAGTGATGAGTATTACTGAGAGGGCCCAGAGATACCTCTCCGAAACACGGAGTGACAAATCCTAATCTCGATCTATGCCAACCCAACAAACACCTTCGGAGACACCTGTAGAGCACCTTTATAATCATCCATTTATGTTGTGATGTTTGGCAGCACACAAAGTGTTCCTCCGGTATCCGGGAGTTGCATAATCTCATAGTCTGAGGAACATGTATAAGTCATGAAGAAAGTAGTAGCAATGAAACTGTAACGACCATGATGCTAAGAAAATGGATGGGTCATGTCCATCACATCATTCTCCTAATGATGTGATCACGTTCATCAAATTACAACACATGTCTATGGTTAGCAAACATAACCATCTTTGATTAACGAGCTAGTCTAGTAGAGGCATACTAGGGACAATATGTTTTGTCTATGTATTCACACATGTACTAAGTTTCCAGTTAATACAATTCTAGCATGAACAATGAACATTTATCATGAAATAAGGAAATAAATAATAACTTTATTATTGCCTCTAGGGCATATTTCCTTCAGTCTCCCACTTGCACTAGAGTCAATAATCTAGTTCACATTGCCATGTGATTTAACACCAATAGTTCACATCTGTATGTGATTAACACCCATAGTTCACATCGCCATGTGACCAACACCCAAAGGGTTTACTAGAGTCAATAATCTAGTTCACATTGGTATGTGATTAACACCTAAAGATTATTAATGTGTGATCATGTTTTGCTCATGAGAGAAGTTTAGTCAACGGGTCTGTCACATTCAGAGCCGTATGTATTTTGCAAATATTCTATGTCTGCAATGCTCTGCATGGAGCTACTCTAGATAATTGCTCCCACTTTCAATATGTATCCAGATTGAGACTTAGAGTCATCTGGATCGGTGTAAAAGCTTGCATCGACGTAACTCTTTACGATGAACTCTTTATCACCCCCATAACCGAGAAACTTTCCTTAGTTCTCACTAAGGATAATTTTGACCGTTGTCCAGTGATCTACTCCTAGATCACTATTGTACTCCTTTGCCAAACTCATGGCAAGGTACACAATAGGTCTGGTACATAGCATAGCATACTTTATAGAATCTATGTCCGAGGCATAGGGAATGACTTTCATTCTCTTTCTATTTTCTGCTGTGGTCGGGTTTTTAGTCTTACTCAACCTTACACCTTGTTATACAGACAAGAACTCCTTCTTTGACTGATCCATTTTGAACTCTTTCAAAAACTTGTCAAGGTATGTATACATTGAAAAAACTTATCAAGCGTCTTGATCTATCTCTATAGATTGTGATGCCCAATATATAAGCAACTTCATTGAGGTATTTCTTTGAAAACTCTCCTTTCAAACTCTCCTTTATGCTTTCCAGAAAATTCTACATTATTTCCGATCAACAATATGTCAATCACATATACTTATCAGAAAGGCTGTAGTGCTCCCACTCACTTTCTTGTAAATACATGCTTCACTTCAAGTATGTATAAAACTATATGCTTCGATCAACTCATCAAAGCGTATATTCCAACTCCGAGATGCTTGCACTAGTCCATAGATGGATCGCTGGAGCTTGCACACCTTGTTCGTACCTTTAGGATCAACAAAACCTTCTGGTTGCATCATATACAACTCTTCTTTAAAAAATATCCATTTAAGGAATAAAGTTTTGACATCCATTTTCCAAATTTCACAAAATATGGCAACTGCTAACTTGATTCGGACAGTTTTAAGCATCACTACAGTTGAGAAAATCTCATTGTAGTCAACACCTTGAAGTTTGTCAAAAACCTTTTCTCGACAAGTCGAGCTTTGTAGATAGTAACACTACTATCAGCGTCCGTCTTCCTCTTGAAGATCTATTTACTTAATATGGCTAGCTGATCATCGGGCAAGTCCACCAAAGTCCACACTTTGTTCTCATACATGGATCCCATCTCAGATTTCATGGCCTCAAGCCATTTCACGAAAACTGGGCTCATCATTGCTTCCTCATAGTTCGTAGGTTCATTATGGTCTAGTCACATGACTTCTAGAATAGGATTACCGTACCACTCTAGTGTGGACCGTACTCTAGAAGATCTACGAGGTTCTGTAGTAACTTAATCTAAAGTTCCATGATTATCATTATTAGCTTCCTTGTTAATTGGTGTAGGAATCACTGGAACTGATTTCTATGATGAACTACTTTCCAATTTGGGAGAAGGTACAATTACCTCATCAAGTTCTACGTTCCTCCCACTCACTTCTTTCGAGAGAAACTCCTTCTATAGAAAGGATCCATTCTTAGCAACGATCTTGCCTTCGGATATGTGATAGAAGGTGTACCCAATAGTTTCCTTTGGGTATTCTATGAAGACGCATTTCTCTGATTTGGGTTCGAGCTTATCAGGTTGAAGGTTTTTCACATAAGCATCGCAACCCCACACATTAAGAAACGACAACTTGGTTTCTTGCCAAACCACAGTTCATAAGGCATCGTTTCAACGGATTTTGATGGTGCCCTATTTAAAGTGAATGCAGCTATCTCTAATGCATAATCCCAAAACAATAGTGGTAAATCGGTAAGAGAAATCATAGATTGCACCATATCTAATAAAGCACGGTTACGATGTTTAGACACATCATTACGTCGTGGTGTTCCAGGTGGCGTGAGCTGTGAAACTATTCCACGTTGTTTTTAATGAAGGCCAAACTCGTAACTCAGATATTTAGCTCTATGATCAGATCGTAGAAACTTTATTTGCTTGTTACGATGATTCTCTACTTCACTCTGAAATTCTTTGAACTTTTCAAATGTTTCAGACTTGTGTTTCATTAATTAGATATACCCATATCTGCTCAAATCATCTGTGAAGGTCAGAAAATAATGATACCCGCCACGAGCATCAACACTCATTGGACCACATACATTGGTATGTATTATTTCCAATAAGTCACTATCTCATTCCATTGTTCTGGAGAACGAAGTTTTAGTCATCTTACCCATCAGGCATGGTTCGCAAGTATCAAATGATTCATAATCAAGTGATTCCAAAAGTCCATCTTTATGGAGTTTCTTCATGCGATTTACACCGATATGACCCAAACGGTAGTGCCACAAATAAGTTGCACTATCATTATCATCTTTGCATCTTTTGGCATCAATATTATGAATATGTGTATTACCACAATCGAGACTCAATAAACCATCAACATTGGGTGTATGACCATAGAAGGTTTTATTCATGTAAATAGAATAACAATTATTCCCTGTCTTAAATGAATAACCATATTGCAAGAAACATGATCTAATCATATTCATGCTCAATGCAAACACCAAATAACATTTATTTAGGTTGAACACTAACTGCAAAAGTATAGGGAGCGTACGATGATGATCATATCAATCTTGGAACCACTTCCAACACACATCGTCAGTTCATCCTCAACTAGTCTCTTTTTATTCTGCAACTCCTATTTCGAGTTACTAATCTTAGGAACCGAACAAGTATCAACCCCAGGGGTTACTACGGGCACTAGTAAGGTACACATCAATAACATGTATATCAAATATACCTTTGTTCACTTTGCCATCCTTCTTATCCACCAAATATTTGGGTAGTTTCGCTTCGAGTGACCATTTCCTTTGCAGTAGAAGCACTTAGTTTCAGGCTTGGGTCCAGCTTCGGGCTTCTTCACGGGAGTGACAACTTGCTTGCCATTCTACTTGAAGTTCCCTTTCTTTCCCTTTGCCCTTTTCTTTAAACTATGGTCTTGTCAATCATCAACACTTGATGCTCTTTCTTGATTTCTACCTTCGTCGATTTTCAGCATCACGAAGAGCTCGAGATTTTCTTTCGTCATCCCTTGCATATTATAGTTCATCACGAAGTTCCAGTAAGTTGGTGATGGTGACTAGAGAACTCTTTTAATCACTATCTTATCTGGAAGATTAACTCCCACTTGATTCAAGCGATTGTAGTACCCAGACAATCTGAGCACATGCTCACTGCTTGAGCTATTCTCCTCCATCTTTTAGCTTTAGAACTTGTTAGAGACTTCATATCTCTCAACTCGGGTATTTGCTTGAAATATTAACTTCAACTCCTAGAACATCTCATATATTCCATGACGTTCAAAACGTCTTTGAAGTCCCGATTCTAACCATTTAATCATGGTGCACTAAACTATCAATTAGTCATCATATTGAGCTAGCCAAATGTTCATAACGTCTGCATCTGCTCCTGCAATAAGTCTGTCACCTAGCAGTGCATCAAAGACATAATTCTTCTCTGCAGCAATGAGGATAAACCTCAGAGCATGGACCCAGTCCGCATCATTGCTACTATCATCTTTAAACTTAGCTTTCTCTAGGAACATATAAAAAACATAGGGAAGCTACAACGCGAGCTATTGATCTACAACATAATTTGCAAAACACTAACAGGACTAAGTTCATGATAAATTAAAGTTCAATTAATCATATTACTTATGAACTCCCACTTGGATAGACATCCCTCCAATCATCTAAATGATCACGTGACCTTTATCAACTAAACCATGTCCGATCATCACGTAAGATGGAGTAGTTTTCAATGGCGAACATCACTATGTTGATCATATCTACTATATGATTCACGCTCGACCTTTCGGTCTCAGTGTTCCGAGGCCATATCTGCATATGCTAGGCTCGTCAAGTTTAACCCGAGTATTCTGCGTGTGCAAAAACTGGCTTGCACCCATTGTATTTGAATGTAGAGCATATCACACCCGATCATCACGTGGTGTCTCAGCACGATGAACTGTCGCAACAGTGCATACTCAAGGAGAACACTTATACCTTGAAATTTAGTGAGGGATCAACTTATAATGCTACCACCGTACTAAGCAAAATAAGATGCATAATGAGATAAACATCACATGCAATCAAAATATGTGACATGATATGGCCATCATCATCTTGTGCTCATGATCTCCATCACCGAAGCATCATCATGATCTCCATCGTCACCGGTGCGAGACCTTGATCTCCATGGTAGCATCGTTGTCTTCTCACCAACTAATGTTACTACGACTATCGCTACCGCTTAGTGATAAAGTAAAACAATTACATGGCGATTGCATTGCATACAAATAAAGCGACAACCATATGGCTCCTACCAGTTGCCGATAACTTTGTTACAAATCATGATCATCTGATACAACAATTTATATCACATCTTGCCTTGACCATATCACATCATAGCAAGCCCTGCAAAAACAAGTTAGACGTCCTCTACTTTGTTGTTGCAAGTTTTACGTGGCTGCTATGGGCTTCTAGCAAGAACCGTTCTTACCTACGCATCAAAACCACACCAATTTTTCATCAAGTGTTCTGTTTTAACCTTAAACAAGGACCAGGCGTAGTCAAACTCGATTCAACTAAAGTTGGAGAAACAGACACCCACTAGCCACCTGTGTGCGAAGCACGTCGGTAGAACCAGTCTCATGAACGCGTTCATGTAATGTTGGTCTGGGCCATTTCATGCAACAATACCGCCGAATCAAAGTATGACATGCTGGTAAGCAGTATGACTATTATCGCCCACAACTCTTTGTGTTCTACTCGTGCTAATAACATCTACGCATAGACCTGGCTCGGATGCCACTGTTGGGGAACACAGTAATTTCAAAAAAAATCCTACAATCACGCAAGATCTATCTAGGTGATGCATAGCAATGGGGAAGAGTGTGTCCACGTACTCTCATAGACCGAAAGCAGAAGCATTTCAATAACGCGGTTGATGTAGTCAAACGTCTTCGCGATCCAACCGTTCCAAGTACCGAATGTACGACACCTTCATGTTCAGCACACGTTCAGCTCGATGACGTCCCTCATACTCTTGATCCAGTTGAGGCTGAGGGTGAGTTCCATCAGCACGACGGCATGGCGATAGTGATGATGATGCTACCGGCGCAGGGCTTCACCTAAGCACTACGACGATATGACCGAGGTGTGTTACTGTGGAGGGGGGCACCACACACGGCTAAGAGAAGGCTTGGTATGCCTTTGGGGTGCCCCCTCCCCACGTATATAAAGGAGGGAGGGAGAGAGGCCGGCCCTCCTAGGGGCGCGCCAAGTGTAGGGAGTCCTACTAGGACTCCCTAGTCCTAGTAGGATTCCCTTTCCTTTTCAGAGTGGGGAAGAAGGAAAGGAGGGAGAGGGACAAGGAAAGGGGGGCTGCGCCCCCACCCATTGTCCAATTTGGTTTGGGCAGGGGGGAGGCGCGCGCCACCTTGGCCCTTCTTCCCTCTCTCCACTAAAGCCCAATAAGGCCTATTCACTTCCCCCGGCAAATTCCCGTAACTCTCCAGTACTCCGAAAAATACCCGAATCACTCGGAACCTTTCCGATGTCCGAATATAGCCTTCCAATATATGAATCTTTACGTCTCCACCATTCTGAGACTCCTCATTACATCCGCGATCTTATCCGGAACTCCGAACAAACTTCAGTCATCAAAACACATAACTCATAATACAAATCGTCATCGAAGGTTAAGCGCGTGGACCCTACGGGTTCGAGAACTATGTAGACATGACCGAGACACATCTCCGGTCAATAACCAATAGCGGAAACTAGGTGCTCATATTGTCTCCTACATTTTCCACGAAGATCTTTATCGGTCAAACCGCATAACAACATATGTTGTTCTCTTTGTCATCGGTATGTTACTTGCCCGAGATTCGATCGTCAGTATCATCATAACTAGTTCAATCTCATTACCAGCAAGTCTCTTTACTCGTTCCATAATACTTCATCATGCAACTAACTCATTAGTCACAATGCTTGCAAGGCTTATAGTGATGAGTATTACCGAGAGGGCCCAGAGATACCTCTCCAAAACACGGAATGACAAATCCTAATCTCGATCTATGCCAACCCAACAAACACCTTTGGAGACACCTGTAGAGCACCTTTATAATAACCCATTTACATTGTGACATTTGGTACCACACAAATTGTTCCTCCGGTATTCAGGAGTTGCATAATCTCATAGTCCGAGGAACATGTATAAGTCATGACGAAAGCAGTAGCAATGAAACTGTAACGATCATGATGCTAAGCTAATGGATGGGTCATGTCCATCACATCATTCTCCTAATGATGTGATCACGTTCATCAAATGACAACATATGTCTATGGTTAGGAAACATAACCATCTTTGATTAACGAGCTATTCTAGTAGAGGCATACTAGGGAGAATATGTCTTGTCTATGTATTCACACATGTACTAAGTTTCCGGTTAATACAATTCTAGCATGAATAATAAACATTTATCATGAAATAAGGAAATAAATAATAACTTTATTATTGCCTCTAGGGCATATTTCCTTCACGTCCTATATATCACTCTTTACCTCTCAACCATTTCGAGACTCCTCGTCATGTCCGTTATCTCATCCGGGACTCCGAACAACATTCGGTCACCAAATCACAAAACTGATATAATACTATATCTCCATCGAACGTTAAGCGTGCAGACCCTACGGGTTTGACAACTATGTAGACCTGCCTGAGATACTTCTCTGGTCAATAACCAAGAGCGGAACATGGATGCTCATCTTGGCTCCTACATATTCTACAAAGATCTTTATCGGTCGAACAGTTATGACAACATACGTTATTCCCTTTGTCATCAGTATGTTACTTGCCCGAGATTCGATTGTCGGTATCCACATACCTAGTTCAATCTCGTTACCATCAAGTCTCTTTACTCGTTCTGTAATACATCATCTTGTGACTAACTCATTAGTCACTTTTCTTGCAAGGCTTCTTATGATGTGCATTACCGAGAGGGCCCAGAGATACCTCTTTGATACTCGGAGTAACAAATCATAATCTCGATCTATGCCAACCCAACAAACACCTTTGGAGATACCTATAGAGCATATTTATAATCACCCAGTTACGTTGGGTATTCCTCCGATATCCGAGAGTTGCATAATCTAATAGTCGAATGAATATGTATTTGATATGAAGAAAGCAATAGCAATAAAACTGAACGATCAATATGCTAAGCTAACAGATGGGTCATGTCCATCACATCATTCTCCTAATGATGTGATCCCGTTACCAAATGACAACTCATTTCCATGGTTAGGAAACCTTAACCATCTTTGATCAACGAGCTAGTCTAGTAGAGGCTCACTAGGGACTCAGTGTTTGTCTATGTATTCACACATGTATTAAGGTTTCCAGTCAATAGAGTTCTAGCATGAATAATAAACATTTATCATGAATAAGGAAATATAAAATAACAACTTTATTATTGCCTCTAGGGCATATTTCCTTCAGTCTCCCACTTGCACTAGAGTCAATAATCTAGTTCACATCGCCATGTGATTAACTCCCATAGTTCACATCGCCATGTGACTAACACCCAAAGAGTTTACTAGAGTCAATAATCTAGTTCACATCGTGATGTGATTAACACCCAAATAGTACTAAAGTGCAATCATGTTTTGCTTGCGTGAGAGGCTTAGTGAACGGGTCTGTCGCATTCAGATCCCTATGTATTTTTCAAATATATATGTCCACAATGCTCTAGATGGAGCTACTCTAGCTAATTGCTCCCACTTTCAATATGTATCCAGATCGAGATTCAGAGTCATCTGGATTAGTGTTAAAGCTTGCATCGATGTAACCCTTTACAAAGAACTTTTTATCACCTCCATAACCGAGAAATATATCGTTATTCCTCTAAGGATAATTTTGACTGCTATCCAGTGATTCACTCCTGAATCACTCTTGTACCTCCTTGCCAAACCCATGGCAAGGCACACAATAGGTCTGGTACACAGCATGGCATACTTTATAGAACCAATGACTGACGCATAGGGAATGCCTTTAATTCTCTCTGTCGGTGGGAAGCGACACCTATGGGATCATGGGAATCCCTACTACGGTTCGGCGGGCGCGGGGTTGTGAGAAGAGAGGGATCACTAGTCAGCAAGCACAAAGAATCATTTACCCAGGTTTGGGCCACGGCGTGCGTAATACCCAGTCCTGCTTTAGTGTCTATTTGAGTGTTCTTGGAGTTCTTGAGCTAGCTATGATGCGTAACTTGTCCAAGGGCCCGAATCCCTCTCCAGTATACCTCGGGCCTCCTTTTACAGTCAAGGGGATCGCCACAGTGGCACACAGGAGGTGGAAAGGTGTACAGTAGCTGAGCTTATTGCTAGCCATTACAGGACAAAATGCATTTAATGCGCCCCTTAGGTGTCCCCTTACTTTATCGGGGATAAAAACCAGGCCCGTCCCATCCGTCGGCGCTCCATCCTGTTCCAACACGCGTCCAAGCCAGTGGGGCGTGTGGTGCCATGTAGGCTGGTAGGCTGCTGAGTTGGCGCGGTGGTAGGGCCTTCACGAAGATTTGCGTGCCACCACGTAGTCACTCGTTGAGTTGGTCTAGAGGCCTCATGTCGACAGGCAGGTGCCTCGGGAACGGCGGTGGAACCTTGGTGGATGTGGGCCTGGCTGTGGTCCCGTTGATGTCCTCGGCAAGGGTCTTGCCATGGCACCATGGTCATCCCCGACAAGGATCTTGCCAGAGGTCTTGTGGATTTCCTTGGCAAGGATCTCGCCGAGGATTGTCGTCTTCTGATCTTTGTCTTCACACAGATCTGCATGCCACCACAGAGGCACCTCCCGAGCCATGGTTCCAACATGGTTCATGGTGTTTGGATACCTTGGGCTCAAGGGTGGCGCGCTGTGCTGGCGTTGGGCAAGCTGCCCCGGCAAGGCTCTTGCCGGAGCTGTGAAGGCCGTCCCAACAAGTATCTTGCCGGGGGAACCCACCTCGCCCTCTTGCTCCTTGCGTTTATGGTCTTGGCGTTGCTTTGACCGTCCTGCTACTTTGACTCCTCCCTTTGCCCTGCTATGTGTGACCGTGGGCGCGGCTCCGACTGCCCGTGCACAAGTTAAGGGGTACAAAGGAGAGCCCCTACTTTAGTACACCGACAGGAGCCCCCGGGCCTAGGCCACATATAAGCGCTACGCATTGTTGGACTAGGCCCAGAACAGTGTGCGAGTAGGCGGGGCGGATTTTACCGCGGTAACTCTTCTGTCCGCTATGCTTCCCCACGACCCACGTTGAACGCGCAATGTGGGGGTCGTGTGTGACATGGGGGTCATGGATGGGGCGGTCGCTGCACGCCTGCGTCACATCGCAGTAATGGTAAAGAGGCGGCCCGCGCCTTCCCCATAAAAAGGAATAACCGCACGCGCGCTACTCATTTACCCTCTAAGCTTTCTCCAATCTCGGAACCACCGCCTCGTCCTTCTTCTTCCTCAAGCTCTCGCACTCGCTCGCCGCCGCTGCGCCTTCCATTGTTCTTAGCCCCTCGCCTCCATCCAGCCGCCATGGCGCCTAAATCAAGCAAGGGCAAGGGAGCGGCCAAGGATGCAAGGGAGAAGGAGGTGCCGGAGAGCAAGGCGGTGGCGCGGGCGGGCGCAGTTCGCCTAGTTCTCCCCATCGTCGGTCGATGTCTTTCACCTCAAGGACTTCTCCAGGCCTCTGTGGGGGACAGAGACGACGGGGCACCCCACCACGCGTGTCATCCCCGCCAATTGTGGCAAGGCCGACCCAAAACGGTACCCATTCTTTGTTGACTTCTTCTCCTGTGGGCTCTGCCCCCCTTTCTCCGATGTCTTGAACGACGTCATGCGCACCTTCGGCTTCCATCTGTTGGATATCATGCCGAATGACATGGCGTCCATGGCGCTCTTTGCCCACCTCTGTTAGGGCTTTGCCGGGGTGCTCCCCAGCACGGCGCTCTTCCGCCACTACTTCTACCCCCGTATCCAGCCAGGGGGCGCCCTCTCTGGGAGCATCGTCTAGATCCCGAGGATCCAGGAGAAAGGCACGTAGCCAGAGGGTGCCCAGAGGGAGAGGTGGGAGGAGTGGCGGGGCCGGTGGTGCTGGATCGCGGAGGAGAACCCGTCGGAGTTCTGCCGGGGCGTTCATCAGAGTCTGCTGCTCTATGGCACAGATTGGGGCAACCTCGACTTCGATGACGAGAAGCTTTTGATTTGCACCATCAGGATTCGTCGCCTTACCGAGGCCGGGCTCACCCTCGAGATGATTGGGGTGGATTTCATCCGCCGCTGAATCGCCCTGCTGCACAACAAGGGGAGGCCGGCCTGGGATTTCAGGAACGCGGCTGGCATCATGAGGCTCTGCCCCGGCCTGAAGCACAACTTCACAGTGATGGGGCATGCCTATTTCTGCCAGAGGCTCTTTCAGCTCAATGTGTTTGCCGACGGTAGGGTGGAGAGGACCGGCAGGGCCGCGAAGTCCGGCATGGCTATCAAGGGGCCCTTGTTCGGGCTGCCAGCATGAGTGGTCCCGCTGAGCAACAACTACCGCCAGTCTGACATCCTCGACATGATGTCGGTCTTCAACGCGCCCCGCCTCAACCCGGCCTGGGTCGAGCCCCCAACACATGAGGTGCAGGAGTTCTTCGACAACTTGGTCGAAGTTCTTGATCATGACGAGCCACTGGTCATCCAGGATACCACCCAGGAGGAACTGAACTCCATCGCCACCAGGGTGGCGGAGACGGAGCTTGCGAGGGCAGCTGGCAACACCGGCGGCGTGGAGAATGAGGCCGCTGCGGCTACAGAGGAGAAGGAGCTCGCCCAGTGGGCGAAGTCTGTCGGGGAGGCCAGCGGCGCCAGCACCAAGGTCCCCCCCTGCTAAAGATGTTGTCGAGGAGTCGGCCGAGGAAGAGGCCGAAGCTGATGACCCTCGGGCCACGGAGAAAAGGCGTGTCCAGTTGTGGTCCAGCTCTGGCGAGACGGTCCAGTCTAGCAGGGCTGAGTAGTGGCAAGGGGTCCAGGGGGAGGCCGTGCACAAAACGAGGGCCGCGACAGCGAAGAAGAAGGCCGTGGTGGCGAAGAAGAAGATGATCGCCTCTTCTTCATCCAAGGGCTACCGGACTACATCGCCTTCCCCTCCTCCCGTAGACACCGACATGGAGGTTGCCTTCGACTTCTCGTCCCTTAGCCCAAGGAGGAAGAGGAAAGCAATGGAAGAGGAGGGGGAAGATGAGTAAGTATCTTGCCCCCTGTCATTTCTGCCCTTCCCAACCGTGCCGCTTTTCTTGATTTGTTCTTATCTTCGCAGGGACGCGGAGACGCTAGCTTAGCGGTGGCGAAGAAATCCAAGGCCTCGACGAGCAGCCAGCCCCCAACAAGCACCTCGAATGCGCCGCTGGTGGTGGAGAGTAGCCCGGACAGCAGCCCCCGGCGCAGCCCCAGTCTCAGCCCCTAGTGTGTGTTCACCACCCACTCATCATCAACGTGTGTCGGGGTACGATTATTTTGGCACTGTACTTGCCGTGGTTGCAGGAGAAGGACGGCAGAAGGAGGAGCCACTGGGGGCCACCCCCAACATGCCGCCCCCATCAACCACTCCGCCCCGAGGAGCGTCCCCGGCAAAGGCGCTGAGTACTGAGCCCATGCGCACGGAGGAGGAGGAGGCGAACTTGGGCGATGGCGGCCCCGTCCCGGCACCGGATATTGGTGGGAAAGGGGCCACTTCTTCCCAGCCCGACACGGGTGAGTTCTTTTTGCCTTCTGTCTCTGCTTGTTTCTTCTTCTTCTTCAGTTTCGATCTCGGCTCCATTTCACACTCCTTCTTGGTATCCAGATCCTTCCTCACCGACCGGGAGGATCCCGACACCATCATCAAGGAGGTCACCAAGGACGCCGAGGCCGATGCCAACAAGATCGCCGCTGAGGAAACCGCCAAGGATGCTGAGGATGCCGCCAAGGGGCCAGCCTGGCAGACCAGCAAGGCCACTGCCGAGGAGGCCGACAAGGGGCCCGCCGGGGAGGCCGGGAAAGGGCCTGTCGGGGAGGCCGGCAAGGCCGCTCCCGAGGAGGGGGCAGTTGACGATCAACCCTCCTCCTCTGCTGCCTCTGGCTCGGGAAGGTACTTGAAGGTTGGCGATGACCTGTTCGTCCACCTCCCAGGTATGGCGAGCACCGGAGTGCCCACCGAGGGGGAGGTGTTCGATCACGAGGTGCTCTCCACCGCCAAGCTTGAGGTTGTTGACGAGCTGAGCGCCGGTGGCGGCAGTATCCACGAGGAGAGGCCCCTCCAGGCCATGAGCGCCAGCTTCAACAAGCTTCAGGCACTGCATCGCGCCCGTCTGGACAAGGCGGAGTCCAAGGAGGCGGTGGCAAACAAAGCGGAGGCAGAACTCGAGGAACGTGTTGCCGAGGCACAGGCCTGGTTTCGCCAGGCCCATGAGGAGCTGAGGGTTGCCCAAGATCAGCTGGCCGAGCGCAAATAGGAGCTCATCTTCAAGCAAGCTGACATTGAGAAGGCCCAGGAGATAGCAAGGGCACAGGCCGACAAGGACGAGGACATCCGCCACCAGCGCGAGGGTGTGCTGAACTCCCAGGACGAGGATCTGGCCGCTCGTGAGGAGAAGCTTGCTGCAACACTCCGCGGCAAGGATGAGGAGGTGGAGAAGCTTGTCGCATAACGGACCCAGGGGCTGGAGCAGAAGCACAAAGAAGCACTCAATTGTCAAGCCCGGGCCCATGATGACAAGGTGAAAGAGCTGAAGGCGGAGCGGGACGGCCTGAAGAACCAAACCCTGGAGCCGGCGAAGGAGAAAGACACGCTCAACGGGGCTCTAGTCGAGGCGCAAGCCGCGGTCCTCGGCAAGGCTGAGCAGCTCTCCACGGCCAACCAGTGGCGGCGCCAGGAATTTCTTCCTTGGTATTCATTGGTATTCATTTGTGCAATTTTATAGCAATATAACAACAAATATACAGGAAGCTAGCTGCAATATACCAATGGATTAGCAATTCTTGGGTATTCCATGGAAGTCCAGGGAAGACCCCTGGCGCCGCCACTGCGGCCAACGACGTCGTCAAGGACCTAAGCATAAGCTAGAGGGCCTTGAGGGGACGCTTTCGGAGGTCAAGGCCCGGGAGGGAATCCTGACCAAGCGTCTGGCGGAGGAGAAACAACTGCGGGAGAATGACGCCGCCAATCACGAGGATTTCGTGAAGGGTGAAAACCTCTGGATCAGCCGCCTCGCCGGCATCGCTGACAGGATTACCAAGAAGCTGGCTATCATGGGAATGCCGGACATGAGGTACGCCCCGGAGCCAAACGTGACTCCCAACGCCAAGCTGACCCTGTTCTTTGAGGGCGTTCTTGAGGTCCTAGAGCGGTTTCGCCCTAACTGGGCGAGCTCCCTAGCCAATGAGGCCTGGAGGCTTTACCAGGGCGCCATGACCAAGGTCCTCACCAAGCTGGCATACTGGAACCCCAACCTCGACTTCGACTCCGTGCTGGATAGCTTGTCGGATGATGCGGACCTCACGACACTCAAGGAGCGTATCAAGCACATCATCATCTGCGTCAACGGAATCCAGAGGGTAGAGGGCCAGCGCTGGGACTAGGCACCCCGTTTCTCATCGCCACTGCAGGTTCACGACCAAGACAATTTTTATCTTTAGTCAGAACCGCAGCAACAATTGATGTAATATATACTCTACAGTGCCTTTGGAATGATACATGTTATTTCCCTGTTCAATCTCCCTTTGTATGTCCACCCTACATTAATTGGGCAGGCTTGCCGGTGCGTAAACCCAAAACACAATGCTCTGAAGGACGGATCCTTTAGCGGCCGACAGGGTGTGCTTGCTGCCGGGCGAACCACCTTACCGTTCTCAGCACGGCCGCTCGAATTGTTGAGCAGACTCGAGATAGAACGAGAGTGTTACAGATAGTGGAAGGCCACCTTGCCGTTCTCGATGCAGCCGCTCGATCTGTTGAGCAGACTCGAAATAGACCAAGGGCATTGCCAATAGTTGAAGGTCCCCACTGCGTGTAGATTTCTCATACAAAGGGAAAGATCTTCCAAGGAAAATTACCTTATACAAAAAAGGAAATACTCAAAGTTTTTCGCAACTTAGCTTTTCTATCGGCGCGCGAGCGTTCGCCGCATCCGCCGATGACGCAGCTCGCTCGGTCGCCTTCTTCTTTGGAAGCCATGGCGACGAAGAACTGCTGAACTAACCACTGAACCAGATTCTCTCAACTGCGCCCCCTACCTGGCGTGCCAAAGATGTCGGTGGGAAAGAACACCTATGGGTTCACGGGAATCCCTACTACGGTTCAACGGGCGCGGGGTTGTGAGAAGAGCGGGATCAGTAGTCAGCAAGCACAAAGATCATTTACCCAGGTTCAGGCCGCAGCGTGCATTGTCGGTGTCAAAACCGGCGGATATCGGGTAGGGGGTCCCGAACTATGCGTCTAAGGCTAATGGTAACATGAGGCGAGGGACACGATGTTTACCCAGGTTCGGGCCCTCTTGATGGAGGTAATACCCTACTTCCTGCTTGATTTATCTTGATGATATGAGTATTACAAGAGTTGATCTACCACGAGATCGAAGAGGCTAAACCCTAGAAGCTAGCCTACGATTATGATTGTCCTTGTCCTACGGACTAAACCCTCCGGTTTATATAGACACCGGAGGGGGCTAGGGTTACACAGAGTCGGTTACAGAGAAGGAGATCTACATATCCGAATCGCCAAGCTTGCTTTCCACGCCAAGGAGAGTCCCATCCGGACACTGGACGGAGTCTTCAATCTTGTATCTTCATAGTCCAACAGTCCGGCCAATGTATATAGTCCGGCAGTCCGAGGACCCCCTAATCCAGGACTCCCTCAGTAGCCCGTGAACCAGGCTTCAATGACGATGAGTCCGGCGCGCAGATTGTCTTCGGCATTGCAAGGCGGGTTCCTTCTCTGAATACTCCATAGAAGGTCTTGAATATGAGGATCGTGTCCAGCTTTGCAAAATAATTTCCAATCACCACTGTAGAGAGCACAATATTCCACAAATCTAATCTGCTGACAACCTTTCCTAGTGTGTCGTCACGCCATGGCCCGACCCTTACGAACCGTTTTTCCCAACCTGCCATTACACGTATTGCGAGGCAGTTTTATTGGCACGTCTTGTCGAAGCAGAGATCATGTTCCCCTTATTACGGGATTCTCATCAATACGGGTGTGGGTAACCCAACTACGCATGTTAGTATGACTCCTCGATTTTAGGCAAGTTCCAAAAGGTCATGTCGAGGACACTTGATATTCACCCCCTTTATAGAGGGACCGAGGCATGTCCCTTTCTTCCCACACTTGCTCCTTCCCCCACCACGAGTTCCAACACCCGAAGCTCATGCTTAAGCGCTTCAGACCTTCAATCATGTTCGGATCCAACCTTCAAGGTCAATGGATGGCGTCCTCTATCATAGAGGAGGACATCAAGGAGCTCAGGGAGGCCAGGTATCTGACCACCAAAATACTGCACAGGCTACCTGCTCAAGGGCAGGTCATCCCCACTCCCGAACCCAACGAGAGCGTCGTATTTGTTTCCCACTTCCTCTGAGGCTTAGGCTTTAGTCTTGATCCCTTTGTTAGAGGGCTCATGTTCTATTATGGGCTAGATTTTCATGTTCTAGCTCCGGACTCCATCCTTCACATCTTGTCGTTTATCGTCGTGTGCGAAGCGTTCCTCCACATCACCCCACACTTCGGCCTATGGCTCAAGACCTTCAATATAAAGCCGAAGGTGATCGACGGGCAATATGCGGAGTGCGGGGGGCGCTATAATAACAAAAAGCTCCGATGCCCCATGGCCAGAGGGTTCCTTCCTAGAGGTGTCCAACTTATGGCATTAGAGGTGGTTCTATATCACAGCTCCCCGAGGCACAAAGTGGGCGGCCGCCCCCGCCTTCCGCTCGGGCCCTCCGCCTCAACTGGCAGCGTGGGTCAACGAGGGACTGGATTGGGGGCCAGCTAATTACGTACCGGCATTGCAAGGCCGCATTCGGGATCTTCTCGATAGGGATGTCAGTCTTGTCAAGGTAATGCAAGTAATGCTAGATTGTCAGGTCCTGCCATGCCAACGTAGACCTCTTTGCATGTGGGAGTTCAACCCAGAAGGACCGCGAACTATTTAACAATTCTTCGGCATGACGGTTGAAGGGATGTACATGTTGTTCTTTGGATCACGAATGAAGTGTCCAGACACCACCGAGGACGCGGGTCTTAACTGCAACTGTCCAGATACTCAAGTAAGCAACTTCGACACCGAACATGCTGTCTTTGTATGTGACACAACACCAATCTGAAAAAACGCTCTCGTCCAGGATTGGATACGAAAGGCGGAGAGGATCAGATGTTCGGCCCCTCTTCCCGAAGGCTTGCCGGATCCTGTACTAGTCAGGATGCTTGAGCGCGCACCCTATCAAGTGCCATCAGGATAAGATGAAGGGAGGAATAAAGAAGCCGAAAGCGGGCTTCATACATTGCACATCCAAACCGGGGGAATTAACGTCTCCACAAAGGAGAATAATCAGGGAGGTTAATCTAAAATTCCCTCCCCCTGCGGGAAGAAAAGGGCCGCCTTCGAAGATTTGGAAGTGGATGTGTCCAAACAAGGGAACAAACCCTCGCCAGGGGGCCCTGGCACAGAGGGCATCCACACCGCACAGCGCCCGCAAACGGGCCAGCCCTCCACCGAGCTGTAAGTGAATTAAAAGTATTTTGATAAATATATCCTGCTTTATCTCTGAGAATAATAACCGAGACCTATCTTGCAGTCCGGATCATAGCCCTTCTCAACAAAGTTCGTCCTTGGGGGATCTTCTTCCGGAGATGATGGAGAGCAAAACGCCTGCTCCTGCCTCCCCGCCCCATGGGGCGGACGACCCTGAGGTGTCGTCATGGAGGATTTCTCCTGATCTACTAAGGCCAAAAGTTAATGCTTCGGCCGCCCGAAGCCCAGAGTATTCGGCTCCCAAGGAGAGCAACAAGAAGAGTCCGAGATTGTCCGGCACACAGCCGAACACACTGACGGGCCTTCTGGAGCGAGCGGCTATCTCAGAGGCGCACCGTACTTTAATGGGTACGGTGTTTGAGAGGATTTCATTCGCCAAAAGCGGATTTAATGAAGCTTTTACGAGCCTGCTCAAAGGCTTTGAGGTACGCAAAGTAATATGTAAAGTTTTGGCTATACCGCACACGCTAGGTGTGTTCCCTATAGATAGTAGCCCCTGAGACTCTGGTTGCCAGCCCGAGGCGGCAAACAGAGGATCATACTCCCAAGTAATGATCGCACTGTGTTATGTGCAGATGGTTGAGGGTCCGGCGGTTGACCGGACTGCTGAATTTGCCGAACTGAAGCGACAGCTTGATGTGGCGGATGCCGACATCGCGCTTGTGAACAAGCGTCTTGACGAGGCACATGGTATGTGTTTTTCAGTATTTTCAGCAACTATTAAGAGGAGCATGATGCTAGTATCTATAATATGTTGTGGCTGCAGATGGAGCTGCTGCCGCGGAGGCCCTTCGGGCGGAACTTGCCCTGGCCAAAGAACAAACCAGGATAAGTGATGCGGCCGCCCCGAAGGCGGCCAAAGAGTTGAGAGACGAGCAGGCTGCTCATCACCGGAGCGAAGATAAAATAGCCGAGATGCCTCTTGAGCTGAAAGATGCCGCCGGTCGATATGAGTTCCTTGAAAAGGAGAGCCAAGAGAAAGCGGCTGACCTGAAGAAGGCCTTGGAAGCAGTCAAGGAAACACGCTCTAAAATCAGAGCTGCACGGGAGGAGCTTCGACAAGCCGGAGATATCATGGATGGGAGGCCCTTTTTGTTGCGAATGAAGTTTGGAGATCCAAAGTATGCTCCTCTGGATCAGTTATGGTGTGTTGCAGACGCGTATGCGGACCTGGCAAAGAGTACTGTTGATGCGGCTGAGTTTTTCAAAGATCGGGAAGATCATGAAGTAGAAAGGTTGTTCTGGTCGCAGTTCAGTGCCCCAACGCGTCTGCTGTCATTGAATGAAAATATGGCCGCATGGCCGAGCTCCATAGGTTGTTCGGGCTTGCCATGAGGTCTGTCGTGGATCATCTTTGGCCGATGGGACCAAGCCGGACAGTTATTTTGGTTTAGTGCAACAATTCTTTCGTGTTGTGTTGCATATCAACGCTGTGAAGAGGTCGGCGTGCATAGAGGGTGCGCGGATGGCTCTTGCCCATGTTAAAACATTTTGGGCAGGGATGGAGGCCACCGGTATTGCAACCTGGGGTCCGGTGGAAGGCCAGGACCCGGACGAGCACTATTTTGAACATGTCTTAGAAGGCGCCCGTTTAATAGAGGTTCAATGATCGAAGAGTATCATGTTCGAGTGACATATATCTCAATTGTAAAGACAATGCTATTTTGATTATAAAGGTTGTGTTTACACTTTTGCCCGAAAGTATTGTAGTGCCTCCTGTGCGGCTGTTTATGTATGTATATAACCTGAAAGTTTGTAGTCGTCGGCTTCAGCCCCCACGCATATAATGCGGGGGTGTTCGAAAAAGGCATGTAATCACACTTGATCCAACGTCTTGGTCCATTAAGGAGGTGATCGCACGTCGAACTAGGCAACCGGACTATATAGCTTTAACACTTTCACTTAGCCATAGGAGTTTGATGGTGGGGCTACTATATAGCCCCTGGTACTTCCGTGTTCATTCGAATACGGTGCACATACGTACATGACCGGGAAACCGGTCCTTCGTTAATGCGGAGGAATACCTAAGATTCCGCTAAGTCATCGAGTGCTTGACCGGTCTCTCGCTGTATCATGACAGTCAGGTTTCGGATTTCTCTATTGAGGTGCTCATCCGGAATAACCAGGGCACAGTCGCAGTAGTTCTCCTTTGGCTGCCTTAGCCGATAAAACAGAACGTAAGGTAGCAAAACCCAGGAGCCAGGCAAACCCAACATTTGACCAAAGACATGATTCGGAGTTGATGCATATAAGGCCAAACTCGCGACGCCAAACACTCCCAAAGGTATTCGGACTTTGTAACATATACTGGGCTGAGTAACGCCCTCGATAATGAACCCTGAATTTCCAGGTACGTGCATTAATTTGTCATGGTGAAATGCCAATAATGCCAGTATCCCTTGTGGGTGTATTAAGTACCCGGGGGATGTCAAGCAACAAGAGACATTAAAGAAGGTTTACACATGGGCTTAATCTAAAGAGAAACCTTTGAGCGGGCCCCTACTGCATGTTTGTGCCTTTATCTCCGTTGTGCCATATCCTGGAAGGGTGTAGCACGATGGTCATCTGTAAAAAGGAAAAACCAAGGTAAAAGGGTCTTGTGTAATCGTGCGAGAAGTTGGTTATTCTCAATGAATCATTAAAATGCAATATATTATTATATTAATAGGGTCAAGCCGAACTGTGGGCTTTTTTACATGCAGGCAGCCCCTAGCACCGCTTATGGGGGTATATCCATAGACCCAAGCTCAGGTTTATCTGGGCTATTACAACCGGCGGTGCGCTGGACTCGTCTAACCGTGTCTGTGGTCTTAATGACCAGTCATGTATTCTGGTTAGAGAGGCCGCTCAGTGTTCGGCTGCGTGAGCCGCCACATATTCTTTCGTGCGTAAGGAACACTCTGTGTTTCTGTTAACTGTGATGACGCCACGTGGACCGGGCATCTTGAGTTTAAGGTAGGCGTAGTGCGGTACTGCATTGAAGCGAGCAAAGGCCGCTCTTCCGAGTAGTGCGTGATAGCCGCTTTGGAATGGAGGAATGTCGAAGATTAATTCTTCGCTTCTGAAGTTGTCTGGAGAACCGAATATAACCTCTAGTACTAGAGAGACCGTGCAGCAGGCCTCAACACCTGGTATTACTCCTTTAAAGATAGTATTACTTTGGCTGATTCTTGACGGGTCCATCCCCATTTTGCGGACAGTGTCCTGGTATATCAGGTTAAGACTACTGCTGCCATCCATAAGGACTCGGGCGAGATGGTATCCATCAATTATTGGGTCGAGCACCAAGGCATCCGATCCCCCGTGCCAGATACTAGTCGGATGATCCCTGCGATCAAAAGTGATCGGGCAGGCCGACCAAGGGTTGAATTTGGGTGCGACGGGATCTACAATGTATACTTCTTGGAGTGCACGTTTGCGCCTTCTCTTCGGTATATGAGTTGCGTAGATCATATTCACTGTTTTGACTTCTGGTGAGATTTTTTCTGTCCCCCAGTGTTCAGCTGGCGAGGCTCATCCTCGTCTTCACTTGGTGTCTCCCTTCCTTTGTGTTCGGCGTTTAGCTTCCCGGCCTTCTTGAAGACCCATCATTCTCTGTGGGTGTGATTTGCAGGTTTTTCGGGGGTGCCATGAATTTGACATAACCTGACTAGAACCTTGTTTAGGCTGGACGGTCCCTCTCTGCTGCCTTTAAATGGCTTTTTCCATTGACCGGGTCGAGAGCCCCTGAATCCAGCATTGACTGTCGTGTTATCTGGATTATCTTCATTGTTTCGACGCTTGTTTTTATTGCGTCGCAGCTTCCCATTGCCATCCCTGATTTCGGATGTGCCTGGGTCATTGGTGCCTCTACGGGCCAACCAACTGTCCTCTCCCGCGCAAAAGCGGGTCATAGGGCTTGTTAGGGCCGCCATTGTCCTTGGCTTTTCTTGGCCGAGGTGTCTGGTGAGCCATTCGTCTCGGATACTGTGCTTGAAAGCCGTTAAGGCTTCGGCATCCGGGCAATCGACTATTTGATTCTTCTTAGTGAGAAATATGTTCCAAAGCTTACGGGCTAACTCTCTGGGTTGTTGTATTATGTTACTTAAATCGTCTGCATCTGGAGGTCGGACATAGGTCCCTTTAAAATTGGCCCTGAAAGCATCCTCAAGTTCCTCCCAACTTCCCATTGAGTTTTCGGGGAGGCTTTTCAACCAACGCCTAGCTGGTCCTTTCAACTTGAGGGGCAGGTATTTAATGGCGTGGAGATCATCTCCGCGAGCCATGTGGATATGAAGGATAAAGTCCTCCATCCAGACCCCAGGGTCTGTCGTTCCGTCGTATGCCTCTATGTTCACGGGTTTGAATACCAGTGGAAATTCATGATCCAACACTTCATCCATGAAGCACAGGAGGTGCACGACACCTCTGTATCTGGACATGTCGTGGCATGCTGTTGACGGCTGTTGTGCTTGGTGTTGATTCCGAGATGGTATTCCATCAATATGATCATTTGGGTATATGTAATCCTGCGCCGGAGCGTGCTTTTTGGATCCATAGATGGACCTGTTTACACCTGCTTTTTTGTCCAGGAGCTCACGTAGATCATGTGCTGACTTGTGTGCGGCATCATTGGCCGCCCTGTCACGACCACGGGGTGGTCGGTCCGGCTGATCTGCCATATTGTTTTTTGGCGGAATGGGCTCTATGGCCTCCTCGTCGAATTCGGGCAGCAGCTTGCGCTTTGAGTAGCTCTTTGTGTGGCAATCGTCGCCGTATTTTTCTTCAGTGTCTAGCACTTTGTTCCATCTGAGATTGAGCGTATCTTGCGTGGCCTTAAGCCTTTGATTCTGCTTCTTCAGGCTCCTTGCGGTGGCCATAAGCCTTCTGTGGAGGTTCTCTTGTTCCAAACATTTTTCTGGGATGATGAATGTGTCGTCTTTTAGACTGTCCTCCTCTCCGGAGGCAGGTTGATGAGTTTTACCGTCGGGATCGCTGTGATCGAACACCTGCTCCGGGCTATGTTCGGCATCCACTGGCTCATCCTGCTCCATCACTGGGTCCATGGGGTCGTCATTTCCTTTGGAGTCGACCGGGGAGTTATTTTTTCTTGTGTTGTTATCGCTATTTTTACTATGGCTGGATTTAGAGCGGCACCTGCGCCGTCGCTTTGGTTTCTGCCCGGGGGGATTATCCTCTATTGCATCCTTTTTGTCGTTGTTGTTCTCCTTGGGTGTGTCCACCATGTATATATCATATGATGAGGTGGCTGTCCAGTGCCCCGTGGGCGGTGGTTCCCGATTATCTCCAGCATCAATGTCCATACCGTCGATGTCTTCAGAGTCGAAGTCAAGCGTGTCGGTTAAGTCATCGACAGTGGCTATTAAGTGGGTGGTGGGTGGGTAGCGACTTTCTTCGTCGTCCGCATCCCACTCGAGCCGAACATAGTTCGGCCAAGAGTCTCCTAATAAAGAGAGAGACCTCAATGAATTTAGCAAGTCACCCAAGGGTGAGTGTTGAAAGATATCCGTGGAGGTAAACTCCATGATCGGTGCCCAACCAGATTCGATAAGCACGGACGCGCGCGGCTCGGAACCTAAGACCAGAGACGAGTCCGGGGGTCCGGTGACACACATCTCTTTGAAGGTGGAGTCTGTTTTCGGCTCCAACACCGATGAGTGTGTGGCCTCCGTGGCGGGGTCCATCCACCCGTCCTCGGATGACGCGATCTGATCCAGATTAAGGGCCGGGGTAGCCGCAGGTGCGATATCCCGAACTCCGTCCGATGGCAGATCTAGGTCATGCATGTCGTGACTATTCGACGCACTTGACGTAGGCTCTAACCCGTCGAACATCAAGTCTCCGCGGATGTCGGCAGTGTAGTTCAAGTTTACAAACCTAACCTGGTGGCCAGGGGCGTAGCTGTCGACCTGCTCCATACGGCCAAGCGAGTTCGCCCGCAGTACGAAGCTGCCGAATACGAAGATCTGTCCGGGAGGAAAACCTCACCCTGGACCGCATCACTACTAATGATTGAAGGAGCCATCAAGCCTTATCGCGACGACACAGTGGAACTCTCAATGAAAGCACCAATGTTGGTGTCAAAACCGGCGGATCTCGGGTAGGGGGTCCCGAATTGTGCGTCTAAGGCTAATGGTAACAAGAGGCGGGGGACACGATGTTTACCTAGGTTCGGCCCCTCTCGATAGAGGTAATCGCTACTTCCTGCTTGATTGATCTTGATGATATGACTATTACAAGAGTTGATCTACCAGGAGATCGAAGAGGCTAAACCCTAGAAGCTAGCCTATGATTATGATTGTCATTGTCCTACGTACTAAACCCTCCGGTTTATATAGACACCGGAGGGGGCTAGGGTTACACAGAGTCGGTTATAAAGAAGGAGATCTACATATCCGAATCGCCAAGCTTGCCTTGCACGCCAAGGAGAGTCCCATCCGGACACGGGACGAAGTCTTCAATCTTGTATCTTCATAGTCCAACAGTCCGACCAAAGTATATAGTCCGGCTGTCCGAGGACCCCCTAATCCAGGAGTCCCTCATGCGTAATACCCTAGTCCTGCTTTAGTGTCTATTTGAGTGTTCTTGGAGTTCTTGAGCTAGCAACGATGCGTAACTTATCCAAGGGTCCAAATCCCTCTCTAGTATGCCAAGGGCCTCCTTTTATAGTGAAGGGGATCACCACAGTGGCACACATGAGGTGGAAAGGTGTACAGTAGCTGACCTTTCGCTAGCCATTATGGGACAGAACGCATTTAATGCGCCCCTTAGGTGTCCCCTTACTTTATCGGGGACGGAAACCAGGCCCGTCCCATCCATTGCCGCTTCATCCTGTTCCGACATGTGTCGAGGCCAGCGGGGAATGTGGTGCCATGTAGGCTAGCAGGTTGCTGAGTTGGCGCGGTGGTAGGGCCTTCACGAATATTTGCATGCCGCAACATAGTCACGCGCTGAGTTGGCCTAGAGGCCTCATGTTGAAACGCAGGTGCCTGCCTAGTTGGCGGGCTGGCAGCTGCATGGGAACGGCGGTGGAACCTTGGTGGATGTGGGCCTAGCTGTGGCCCTGCGGATTTCCTTAGCAAGGGCCTTTCCAGGGCCCCGGCAAGGGTCTTGCCGTGGCACCATGGTCGTCCCCGACAAGGATCTTGCTGGAGGTGTTGTGGATTTCCTTGGAAAGGATCTCGCTGAGGATCGTTGTCTTCTGATCTTTGTCTTCACAAAGATCTGCATGCCACCACAGATGCGCCTCCCGAGCCCTGGTTCCAACGTGGTTGATGGTGTTTGGATACCTTGGGCTCAAGGGTGGGGCGCTCTGCTGGCATTGGGCAAGCTACCCCGACAAGGCTCTTGCCGGAGCTATGGAGGCCGTCCCGGCAAGGATCTTGCCGAGCGAGCCCACCTTGCCCTCTTGCTCCTTGCGCTTCTGGTGTTGGCGTTGTTTTGACCGTCCTGCGGCTTTGGCTCCTCCCTCTGCCCTGCTAAGTGTGACAGTGGGCGCGGCTCCGACTGCCCGTACACAAGTTAAGGGGTACAAAGGAGGGACCCTACTTTAGTATACCGACACTCTCTCTATACTCTGTTGTGGTCGGGTTTTGAGTCTAACTCAACTTCACACCTTGTAACACAGGCAAGAACCCTTTATTTGACTGATCTATTTTGAATTTCTTCAAAACTTTATCAAAGTATGTGTTTTGTAGAACTCCTGTCAAGCATCTTGATCCATCCCTATAGATCTTGATGCCCAATATATAAGTAGCTTCACCGATGTCTTTCATTGAAAAAAAATCTGATTCAAGAATCCTTTTAGGTTATCCAAAAATTCTATATCATTTCCAATCAGCAATATGTCATCCACATATAATATTAGAAATGCTACAGAGCTCCCACTCACTTTCTTGTAAATACAGGCTTCACCAAAAGTCTGTATAAAACCATATGCTTTGACTGTATAAAACCATATGCTTTGATCACCTCATCAAAGCGTATATTCCAACTCTTAGATGCTTGCACCAGTCCATAGATGGATTGTTGGAGCTTGCACACTTTGTTAGCACCTTTAGGGTTGAAAAAACTTTCTGGTTGCATCATATACAACTCTTCTTTAAGAAATCCATTAAGGAATGCAGTTTTGACATCCATTTGGCAGATTTCATAATCATAAAATGTGGCAATTGTTAACATGATTCGGACAGACTTAAGCATCGCTACGGGTGAGAAAGTCTCATCATAGTCAACTCCTTGAACTTGTCGAAAACACTTTTGTGACAAGTTGAGCTTTGTAGATAGTGACATTACCATCAGCGCCAGTCTTCTTCTCGAAGATCCATTTATTCTCAATGGCTTGCCGATCATCGGGCAAGTCCACCAAAGTCCATACTTTGTTCTCATACATGGATCCTATCTCAGATTTTATGGCCTTCAGCAATCTGTTGGAATTTGGGCTCATCATAGCTTCTTCATAGTTCATAGGTTCGTCATGGTCTAGTAATATGACTTCGAGAACAGGATTACCGTACCACTCTGGTGCGGAACGTGCTTTGTTTGACCTACAAGGTCCAGTAGTAACTTGATCTGAAGTTTTCATGATCATCATCATTAGCTTCCTCTCTAGTTGGTGTAGACATCACGGGAACGGATTTTTCTGATGTGCTACTTTCCAATTCGAGAGAAGGTACTATTACCTCATCAAGTTCTACTTTCCTCCCACTCACTTCTTTCAAGAGAAACTCCTTCTCTAGAAAGGTTCCATTCTTGGCAACAAAGATCTTGCCTTAGGATTTGTGGTCGAAGGTGTACCCATTGTTTCCTTAGGGTATCCTATGAAGACGCACTTCTCCGATTTGGGATCGAGCTTATCATGCTGAAGCCTTTTGACATAAGTGTCGCAACCCAAAACTTTAAGAAATGACAGCTTAGGTTTCTTCCCAAACCATAATTCATACGGTGTCATTAAGGGAGTCCTGGATTAGGGGGTATCCGGACAGCCGGACTGTATACATCATCCCGACTATTGAAGCGTGAAGATACAAGACTCAAGCCTCCGACTCGTGTCTGGCTGGGACTCTCCATTGCGTGGAAGACAAGCTTGGCGATCTAGATATTGTATTTCCTTCCTTGTAACCTACTCCGTGTAAACCCTAGCCCTCTCCGGTGTCTATATAAACTGGAGGGGATGGTCCTTAGAAGGCCGATCACGATTACAATCATACCATCATAGGCTAGCTCTTAGGGTTTAGCCTCTACGATCTCGTGGTAGATCTACTCTTGTACTACTCATATCTTCAATATTAATCAAATAGGAAGTAGGGTTTTACCTCCATCGAGAGGGCCCGAACCTGGGTAAACATTGTGTCCCTTGCTTCCTGTTACCATCAGCCTAAGACACACAGATCGGGACCCCCTACCCGAGATCCGCCGGTTTTGACACCGACATTGGTGCTTTTATTGAGAGTTCCTCTATGTCATCGCTGCAAGGCTTGATGGCGCCTTCAATCGTCAACATCACGGTCCAGGAGGAGACTTTTCTCCTCGGACAGATCTTCGTGTTCGGTGGCTTCGCACTGCGGGCCAATTCACTTGGCCATCTGGAGAAAACTTGAACTACACGGCGGATATTCGCGAAGACTTGATCTTCGACGGATTTGGGCCTGCGCCAGGAGCACCGAACAATCATGATGGGCACGGCTTAGACCTGCCGTTGGACGATGCTCGGGATATCACCCCTTCAGTAAAAGCCTCAGATCTAAATCTGGAGTAGGTTGCGTTGCCTAAGGGCGGAGGGGTGGACCCCGCCCCACAGGCCGCACACTCATCGGCGTTGGAGCCGAATACAGGTCTCACCTCTGTGGAAGCCTGTAACCCCGGCCCCCCAGACTCGTATCCGGTTGTTGGTTCTGGTCCGCACACCATTGAGCCAGCCGAGCCAGGTTGGGTTCCGGTAATGGAGTTTACCGCTGCGGATATCTTCCAGCACTCGCCCTTTGGCGACATGCTGAAGTCATTAAAGTCTCTCTCGTTGTCAAGAGGCTCTGGGCCGAACTATGTCCGGCTTGAGAGGGACGCAGGGGACAAAGGAATTCGCTGCCCACCCACCACCCACTTCATTGCCACGGTCGACGATTTAACCAACGTGCTTGACTTCAACTCCGAAGACATCGACGGTATGGACGACGATGCAGGAGAAGTACAGGAGCCACCGCTCACAGGGCGGTGGACGGCCACCTCCTCATACGATATATACATGGTGGACACTCCGAAGGAAACCAATGGCGACGAGGCAACGGAGGATAACCCCTCCGGGGGAAAAGTAAAGCATGGGCGTCTTCGGCGCCACTCCAAGCCCCGCCACATCAATATCGGCCCCGGAGATGAAAGCAATCCGGATGGTGCCGAAGAGGAATACAGCCCTGATCAGCCTACCTTCAAGCAGTCCGGACCAGCCATGGTGGGATACTTGGAGAGGGATAACTATACACCCCCCTCTGAAGACGAGGTAAGCCTCGACAATGACGAATTCGGCGTGCCTGAATATCCAGTGGAACAAGTTTGCTTCAAGCGACGGCTCATGGCCACGGCAAGGAGCCTGCAAAGGAAGCAAGAGCAGCTTAAAGCTGACCAAGATTTGCTAGTGGATAGGTGGACCAAGATCCTGGCCACCGAAAAGTACAGACTCGACTGCCCTAACAGAGGGCATACGCGGCACAACTGGCTCCTCAACCTAAGCAGGAGAACCAAAGGCACACAACCCGACGTCCACACACCACTACGGTCCAAGACAGTAAAAAGGATACACGAAGAGGCATCCTAAAGCCTCGGTGCAGCGGTCATAAACGTCAAGCCAAGTAAGCTGGTGCCAAGCCCAGCAACTCCCAGTCCGGTCAACGAACAAAGAGCAGCTCAAGCCTATCCTGCCCGAGCCACATACTTGATCAACCATGTGAAATTCACGGTACTCCTAGAAGGACGGAAAAGCATACCAATAGAGAATGCCGGATCCTCAAAACAAAGCGACCGGTCGTGTGCCAGAAACAATGAAGGGAGGCATCTAGTCAAGAGAACCCCCCCAGAGCACTACAGTACGGCGATCGCCCCCTATCATACAAACCACAACAATTCAATTGACGTACCCCTAGACCTAGTAGTCCAGGGGCTCCATAACACATAAAGCGCCCGCGGGTATGAATCTACAAATAACACCTTCTACAAGATGTCAGGTGCAAAGGCGAAGTTCATTGGCCCACCGCTCTAACGGTTGTTCTCAGATAACCAAAAAATGCCACGCCATCGGCGCATTCCCCTCATATGGTAACCCACCGTATGCTAAAGGGATGAACCACGTTGACTAGATTCCATGTGGTAAACCATTAGGCCAACACCGGTGATATACTCACGCCTACGTGCAAAGCCAAACCCCGCCCTTAGAGCGGAAATCATACAGTTGCCGGAGTAGCAAGTCGTGCATGCCGATCAAAATTTTGATATGACAGCCAACTATCCGGATACCAACTGAGGAGTCCATGCTGCTTGACGGTACAGCGGCTGGGGTCACCAGGGTCCGATCAGGACCCCTTAGACCAAGCACAAGAGGACGTTCCGCTGCCTCCAAGCGTTTGCCTTCACAAACTAACTTTGATGCAGAACAGGATTGGCGGCGTGGAATCGGCCCGGACACACAAGGACAGGACCATGCAGGTAGAAGGCAGTTCAGATTCACTTTCGATCCACTCACAGCCCCCTCCAGTCCGGCCATCACAGGTTCCGCCAAAAACCATATCTTTTTCATAATCATAAATCGCACTCATATGCATAGACATATCATCCTACTGCAATGCGTAGACTTAAATAACATGCACCGGCCGTCGTTTATCATCGATGCCTCTTTGCCACAAAACGGCAGCCTTGCTTAGTGTTACGCCTGGTTATGCTAGGGGCTTCATAGTACGGCAATAAAGTCCCACCACCTTCTCGGTCGCTCGGCACCCCGAACTTATAGCACTATATGCATCAGCTCCGAATCATGTCTTGGGTCATTGGTTGGGTTTGCCTGGCTCCCATGTTTTGGTACCTTACGTTCCGTTCCATCGGCTAAGGTAGCGCTGGGAGAACTAATGTGATTGTGTCCCGGTTCTGCCAGACGAGCACCTCAGTAGAGAAAGCCGAAAACTGACTGTCATGATGCAGCGAGAGCTGGTCGGCTGTTCGAGAGGTTGTAAAATCCTTAAAGATTTATTCCACATAACGACATCATCAATGCAGATTGCGACGGATCGGTCTTCTGATCAGGCGCCAATAGAGCCCCTAGTCTGGCCTTCCGAACACTAGGGCCTGCGCCGACCATAATTGAATTCCTATGGCTAAGTGAGAGTAGTAAAGCCCTATAGTCCTATTGCCTGGTTTGTGGTGAGAAACACCTCCTTAAAAGGACCCAACCATGGGATAAAGAGTGTTCAGATATATCCCGAACACCCCCATACTTTTTACGTGGGGGAAGAAGCCGACGACTGGCCAACTCTCAGGATTTAAATACAATAAACAGCCACATAGGAAGAACATATGTTCAAACAGGACATGCAATATATAATAAAAGTGCCATTATCCCATATTACAAAGAGCGGCACGAATGCCCTAAGGGAAATATAATGTCTTTGGTGCACTTAACCGCCGCAAGGCGGGCCCCTTCAGTACACCTTCATAGTACAGTTCGGGCTTGCGATGCTCCTTACCCTCTGGTGGCCCCTCAGTCATCAGCTTCTCCGCATTAAGCTTCCCCCAATGCACTTTTGCATGGGCAAACGCCATGCGCGCACCTTCTATATGGATTGATCGCTTGATAGCATCAAGCCGAGGACAGGCGCCCACAATCCGCTATACGAGTCCGAAGTAACTGCTTGGAATTGGCTCTGCAGGCCACAGCCGGACAACCAAGTCCTTCATGGCTAGTTCGGCCGCCTGGTGCAGTCCGACCAGCTGCTTCAGCTGATCGATAAAAGGCACCGGATAGTTCGGCGCTAAATACTGCGACCAACAGTTCCTCTCCACAGACCTCTTCTCCTTGGTCTGATAGAAATAGGCGGCATCTGATATGCTGCGAGGCAGATCCACAAACGCCCCTGTACAAACAAGAATTTAGCTTGTCGCTTAAGAGTTCTCCCCACTATCATGTAAAAATAGCCATGAATACAACCGGCCTTACCAGCCGCAACTTTCCGGGCCTCCTGAATGTCCCGTACAAAACCTCGGGCTTCTTCCCGAGCACCTTCCACGGCTCGGAGAGCTTGGGCGAGTTCGGATTCTTTCCCTACTAGACTCTGCTCCAAGCCCTTGCTTTTCTTCACAGCCTCCTGGAGCTCCCGCTCAGCTGCGATGACCCTGGCCTCGTGTTTTTTATGAAGCGCCTATTCGGCGGCAGCCTTCTCGTTGGCATCAGCCACAACTTTCTTCAGTGCCTCATATTCGGCACTCGCCCCTAGGGCATACAACACAATTACTTTTCAATAGGCACAATTTTTCATTCGTGCCTAATGCAAGACAATGTTTCAACATACCTTGCTTATCCTCTAATTGCTTCTTCACACGGCCAAGTTCTTCCTCGGCCCGTTCCAGGCTCTGCTTCAGTTCGGACACTTCTGCATTATGAGCGGTCGTCTTCTCCGCAGACGCCTATTCTCAAACAAAGAGGTACACGTCATTAACAAAGGTTCACCCGGAAAAAAAAGATTTGATCCCGTGCCCGGCTCTCTATCTTTCGCCGGACAGTGTACCAGGGGCTACTACTCATATTATGATGATTCCTCAAAGGTTTCTTAGAAACCATACCTCAAAAGCCATTATAAGGCCAAGGCAGGACTCATTCAGCCCGCTTTCGGTAGACTGAATCTTTCCAACAACCGCAGCCATGAGGGTCCGATGTTCATCAATGATAGACGCGTTCTTTAACGCTGTCGATAGACCACCCGGCAGCTCTGTGTAGACAGAGGTTACCGGCGGAGTAGGCAAACCTCCCTCCAGTGAGGATGGCCGCTCGCCCGATCCTGGAACCTTAATGGCCTCCAGGACTTTATCCGGCTGTGCTCCAAACCCGAGATTGCCCCCATTGTCGACACGCCGTGGGGCCGCTGCCCCCATGTGTCCGGCTCCAGAGACACGCCCCCCCTACTGTGCGTCTCTTTGAGACGACACCTCAGTGTCACGCCTGGATTTCGGAAAAGGAGCACCCGGAGGCGTCTCGCTCGCCACAACATCTGAGCTCAACAAATCCTCCAATGAGGACTGTCCGGCAGGAGACCTCGCCGGGCTATATGAGATGTGGCGACAGTTAAAACTACTGTACCCAGATGACCCTGAATGCATAGGCACATTCAGATTTCGGTTACTTACGATTTTTCCAGGGGCTGGGCCTTGGGATACCACTCCGAGCTGTTATCGGCAGCCGGGGTGGATGCATCTGGATGTGAACCTCTCCCCCTCTTTGGCGATTCGGCCTCTAGGGACGGGGAAGCCGCATGCTTCTTCCCGCCTTCAGAGCGAGGCTCGTCCTCCTCTGCTTCCTCCTCTTCCTCTTCGGAAGAAGGAGCGTCGCTGGAGCCTTCAGATTTGGCGTCCGAAGACTCGCGGCGACGGAGGCCACTCCGGGTCTTCTTGACCTTCTTGGAGGCCTCCTTCTTTGGCGCCTCGTAAGGCGCAAGGACCAACATCTTCATTAGAAGAGGTCCGGCCGGTTCCTCCGGCAGCGGGGCCGGACAATGCATCCGCTCCACCTTCTTTATCCATCCCTGAGGTCACGATGAAACACGATTAAAAATTCTCCCTCATGACATGCCAGCTGAAGCATGGATGGACAATGCGTGGATGTAACTTACCGGGCTTGCGGAATGGGATAATTGATACCCCTGGTCCTCGGTGGAGTCCGGCCATGATTTGCTGGACTTGAAGAGCACCTTCCAAATATCCTTGTGGGAGTAATCATAGAGCTCCCGAAGGGTTTGGTGCTTGGTTGGGTCGAACTCCCACAAAGTGCAGGCTTGACACTGGCAAGGGAGAACCAGGTGAACTAGCATCACCTGGACTACGTCGACGAGTTTGACGTCCTTGTCAACCATGCTCTGAACGCGCGTCTAGAGTAGTGATAGCTCATCGGACAAGGACCAGTTCGGGCCCTTCTTGGGCCAGGACATGAGCCGCAGTGGAGCTCCGGATCTGAACTCATGAACTGTAGCCCACTTTTTGCTGCGTGGTTTGGTGATATAAAACCACTGCTGCTGCTACTCCTTGACGAAGTCGTTGAAAGTGCCCTTTGGCCAAACGACCTTGGGCATCTGGCTCACCATGGCGCCGCCGCACTCGGCGTGTTCGCCACTCACCACCTTGGGCTTCACATTGAAAATCTTCAGCCACAGGCCGAAGTGAGGCGGAATCCGGAGAAAGGCCTCGCACACGATGATGAACGGCGAGATATTGAGAAAAGAGTTGGGGGAAAGATCATGAAAATCAATCCCATAGTAATACATGACTCCACGGACAAATGGGTGGAGGGGAAACCCGAGCCCGCGGACAAAATGGGGGAGGAACACGACTCTCTCATAAGGCTCCGGAGTAGGGACAACCTGTCCCGCCGATGGGAGATGGTGGCCAATCTTCTTGGCCAGATACCCGGCTTCCCGGAGCTTCTTGATATCCTTCTCCCGGACGGTAGTGGCCATCCATCTGCCTCCTGCTCCGGATCTGGACATCTTTGGAAAACCTCTCTTCAATGGAAAAGAAGAGTGCTTGGGCGTTAGGGCTCGAGCAGAGGGGAATGAGTTACCGGAAGGAGAAGGTGTGGGTAAAGAGGAAGAGACCTTATCTCTTTATAAGAGGTGGTAAAAGCTTTTTGCGCCTCCCCACTTGCCTGGTGGAACCCGCTCACCTCCCACTCGCCGCGATTAGCAGTGCGGTTGGATTACCCATACCCGTATTGATGAGAATCCCGTGATAAGGGGACACGATCTTTGCTTCGACAAGACGTGCCAAGGAAACCGCCTCGCAATATACGCTGAGGCTGGATGTGGGAAAATGGCTCGGATAATGACCTGACCTTGATGACATGTTGCACTGTCTAGAAAGTTGTCACCAGAGTACATTTGTGAGATGTTGTTCTGTCTACAGCGGTATGTGAAGATCATCTTGCAGATCCGGACACGGTCTATGTGTTCGATAATTCTCTTGGAGTATTCGGAGAAGGAACCCTCCTTGCAATGCCTAATACAAGACTACGCGCCGGACTCATCGTCATTGAAGCCTGGTTCAGGGGCTACTAAGAGAGTCCTGGATTAGGGGGTATCCGGACAGCCAGACTATATACATCGTCTGGACTATTGAAGCGTGAAGATACAAGACTCAAGGCTCCGGCTCGTGTCCGGATGGGACTGTCCTTTGCATGGAAGACAAGCTTGGCGATCCGGATATTGTATTTCCTTCCTTGTAACCGACTCCGTGTAATCCCTAGCCCTCTCCGGTTTCTATATAAACTGGAGGGGATGGTCCTTAGAAGGCCTATCACGATTACAATCATACCATCATAGGCTAGCTCTTAGGGTTTAGTCTCTACGATCTCGTGGTAGATCTACTCTTGTACTACTCATATATTCAATATTAATCAAACAAGAAGTAGGGTTTTACCTCCATTGAGAGGGCCCGAACCTGGGTAAATATTGTGTCCCTTGCTTCCTGTTACCATCAGCCTAAGACTCACAGATCGGGACCCCCTACCAGAGATCCGCCGGTTTTGACACCGACAGTCATCTCAACGGATTTAGATGGTTCCCTATTTAATGTGAATGTGGCTGTCTCTAATGCGTAACCCCAAAATGATAGTGTTAAATCGGTAAGAGACATCACAGAGCACACCATATCCAATAAAGTACGATTATGACGTTCAGACAAACCATTACGCTGTAGTGTTCCACGTGGCGTGAGTGGTGAAACTATTCCACATTGTTTTAAATGAAGGCCAAACTCGTAACTCAAATATTCGCCTCTACGATCATATTGTAGAAATTTTATTTTCTTGTTATGATGATTCTCCACTTCACTCTGAAATTCTTTGAATTTTTCAAATGTTTCTTACTTGTGGTTCATTAAGTAGATATACCCATATCTGCTCAAATCATCTGTGAAGGTCAGAAAATAACGATACCCACCGCGTGCCTCAACACTCATTGGATCGCATACATTGGTATGTATTGTTTCCAATAAGTCATCGGCTTGCTCAATTGTTTCGGAGAACGGAGTTTTAGTCATCTTGCCCATTAGGCATGGTTCGCAAGTGTCAAATGATTCATAATCAAGTGATTCCAAAAGTCCATCTGCATGGAGTTTCTTCATGCGTTTTACACCAATATGACCTAAACAGCAGTGCCACAAGTATGCTACACTATCATTATCAACTTTGTATCTTTTGGCATCAATATTATGAATATGTGTGTTACTACGATCGAGATTCAATAAACCATTTACATTGGGTGTATGACCATAGAAGGTTTTATTCATGTAAATAAAACAACAATTATTCTCCGACTTAAACGAATAATCGTATTGCAATAAACATGATCCAATCATATTCATGCTCAACGCAAACACCAAATAACATTTATTTAGGTTCAACACTAATCTAGAAGATAGAATGAGTATGCGATGGTGATCTTATCAACCATGGAATCACTTCCAACACACATTGTCATCTCGCCCTTAAGTAGTCTCTGTTCATTTTGCAACTCCAGTTTCGAGTTACTAATCTTAGCAACTGAACTGGTATCAAATACCCATGGGCTACTGTGAACACTAGTAAAGCACACATTAATAACATGTATATCAAATATACATTTGTTCACTTTGCCATCCTTCTTATCCACTAAGTATTTGGGGATGTTCTGCTTCTAGTGACCATTCCCTTTGCAGTAGAAGCACTTAGTTTCAGGCTTGGGTCCAGCTTTTGGCTTCTTCCCGAGGTGAAAACTTGCTTGTCATTCTTCTTGAAGTTCCCTTTCTTTTCCTTTGCCATTTTTCTTGAAACTAGTCGTCTTGTTAACCATCAACACTTGATGTTCTTTCTTGATTTCTACCTTCACTGATTTTAGCATCGCGAAGAGCTTGAGAATCATTTTCGTCATCCCTTGCATAGTGACTAGAGAACTCTGTCAATCACTATCTTATCTGGAAGATTAATTCCCACTTGATTCAAGCGATTGTAGTACCCATACATTCTAGGCACATGCTCACTAGCTGAGCTATTATCCTCCATCTTGTAGGCAAAGTATTTGTCGGAGATCTCATACCTCTCGACATGGGCATGAGTCTGAAATACCAATTTCAACTCTTGGAACATTTCATATGCTCCGTGGCTTTCAAAACGTTATTGAAGTCCCGGTTCTAAGCCGTAAAGCATGGCGCACAAAACTATCAAGTAGTCATCATACCGAGCTAGTCAAATGTTCATAACGCCGGCATTTGCTCCTGCAATAGGTCTGTCACCTAGCGGTGCATCAAGGACATAATTCTTCTATGCAGCATTGAGGATAATCCTCAGATCACGGACCCAGTCCACATCATTGCTACTATCATCTTTCAACTTAGTTTTCTCTAGGAATGTATCAAAAATAAAACAGGGAGCTATATGTGAGTTATTGATCTATAACATAGGTATGCAAATACTATCAGGACTAAGTTCATGATAAATTAAGTTCAATTAATCAAATTACATAAGAACTCCCACTTAGATAGACATCCCTCAAGTCATCTAAATGATACGTGATCCAAATCAACTAAACCATGTCCGATCATCACGTGAGATGGAGTAGTTGTAAGGGCATATTTATCCCTAAGGTGTTTTGGTGATTGATGACAATGCGTTTGCGGACTAATCGTGTGCCTTGAGTATTTCAGACGTTCGTCACTAGGCACAAGACGGTTTGGTGCCCCTCGAAGACTAGTGAAGATGGCGTTTTTCTACGTTTCATTTAGGTGGATTTGAGTCGTAGGAGAGCCGTAGTATTAAGAGGGGGTCCACGTTGGAAAGGTTTGGGTGGAATCATCACGTACATGTTTTCTTCCTCTGCTCTGCCATTCCCTTTGCACTTTGGAGCATCATCCGCTTTCTTGATTTATATGCAAAAGAGAAGGATTCTTACTGTTGTTGTTCTAGGGCTTGCGGTAGTACTGCTCCTAGGAGCGGTAGTACCGCACGAGGTTGCGGTAGTACCGTAGGCGCCCATGGTAGTACTGCTCCTAAGGAGCGGTAGTACTGTGGCCTCGGATCAGACTCAGCCGCTAGTGCGGCTGTACGGGCGGATGTAATTTTTTACATCCGCGCCTTAAACGGTACTACCGCCCCACGCGCGCGGTAGTACTGTGAGTTCTGGTCTCGCACGACAACAGGAGCGGAAGTAGGGGCGGATTTAATTTTTTACATCCGCTCCCTGCACGGTAGTACCGCATGTCATGCGCTGTAGTACCGTGTCAGATTTTTTGCATTGTTTATTTTCAGCGGAAGTGGGCAAGGATGTAATTTTATTCATCTGCGCCCCTTCCCAGGCTAGTTCAATCCTGCCTTGCGGTAGTACCGCAAGGGGCAGCGGAAGTACCGCACCAGCGGCAGTACCGCCCTTAGCCACTATGGCTCAGGCCTGGGCTAGCTCCTGCCGTAGCTACGGTAGTACCGCGACCCACCCCGCTAGTACCGTGAGCACTTGCGGTAGTACCTCTTGTCGTGAGCGGTAGTACCGCAAGTCGCGGGCTGGCTAGTGGATAACGGTTGGATTTGTCTCTCCACTATATAAGGGGTGTCTTCTTCCTCTAGTTGCCCACCTCTTCCAACCCTAAGCTCCATTGTTGCTCCAAGCTCCATTTTCGTCCGATCTCTCTCCCTAGCCAATCAAACTTGTTGATTTGCTCGGGATAGGTTGAGAAGGCCCCGATCTACACTTCCACCAAGATATATTTGATTTCCCCCCACTAATCCCTAGCGGATCTTGTTACTCCTGGGTGTTTGAGCACCCTAGACGGTTGAGGTCACCGCCGATCCATAGTCCATTGTGGTGAAGCTTCATGGTGTCATTGGGAGCCTCCAATTAAGTTGTGGAGATTGCCCCAACCTTGTTTGTAAAGGTTCGGTCGACGCCTTCAAGGGCACCAATAGTGGAATCACGACATCTCACATTGTCTGAGGCCGTGAGGAGAATATGGTGGCCCTAGTGGCTTCTTGGGGAGCATTGTGCCTCCACACCGCTCCAACGGAGACGTACTTCCTCTCAAAGGGAAGGAACTTCGGTAACACATCCTCGTCTTCACCGGCTCCACTCTTGGGTATCTCGTGCCTTTACTTGTGCAAGTTTAGTTGTGTTACTTTCCTTGGTTACTTGCTTGCTTGTTGTTGTTGCATCATATAGGGTGCTCACCTAGTTGCATATCTAGACAACTTACTTTGATGCAAAGTTTAATTTGGTAAAGAAAAGCTAAAAATTGTTAGTTGCCTATTCACCCCCGTCTAGTCAACTATATCAATCCTTTCAATTGGTATCAGAGGCTCGTCTCTTTATTGAGGACTTTGTCGTCCAAAGAGTATGGTTGACACCGCAGACGATGTGGACGAGCACTCCGGTGTGAATCCGAGCTCGTCTATGGCCGATGGGGGAACCATAGTCTCTCGTGAGGAATTCAATGTGGCCTTGGACACATTTAAAACCTCCATGATGACCGAGGTTGAAAGCATGTTTTATAAATTCTTAGAAGGACTTAAACTATCTACCTCGCTGATGAAAGTGGGTGATCCCACTAACAAGGTGATGGATGCTAACACCGACAAGGGGGAAGCTAATAGTGAAAAGGGTCCTTCTACTAGTGGTAGAAATGGCACCGACATATTTTCCCATGTGGAACCTCCAACTTATGGAGGACTGATTCCCTATACTCATTTAAATCATCTCGGTCCTCCTCCTAAGATTGTGAAAAATGAGGATCTTGATTCTTGGTTTTATCGCTTTAAGCGTCATTTAAATCATGTGAATACTAATCTTTGGAGAATCATTGAAGAAGGTTTCTATCCACATGACCGAAGTAACTTCACACCTAGATAAGCCGTGGACAATCAATTCAATGAGAATGCTCTCTTCATCATCCAAGATGCAATTCTCCCCGAAGATCTCCCTCATCTTCGACCCTACGCCATGGCCAAAGACACTTGGCATTGCGTTGTGTCTCTCTACCGGGGAAGCGCAAGCATTCAACACTCCAACTATGAAGTGGTGCAAGATGAAGCCGATGAGTTTGCAATGAAAGAAGATGAAGAACCGTGTGAGCTCTTTCGGAGAGTCACCAAACCCGCGGTCTCACTCCGAGATCATGGGAGCAAGGACACGGATGAAAATTGGATCAAGCGCAAGTTCCTCAAAGCCATGATGCCCTACAACAAGGCCATGTCCTCCGTCATCCGTCAAAGACTGGACTTCCACTCTATGACCTCAAGTGAAGTGTTGGATGAGTTTGTGGCAATGAGCATCTTGGACAAGACCGCCGACAACGCGGTGCTCCGTTATCAAAGAACAAAGAAGTCCAATCTTGCGTTGAAGGCCAAGGTTATTGTGGAAGAAGAGGAAGAAGGGGAAGATGAGGAGGGCAATCCCAATGATACAAAATATGATTACCATGAGCACATGGCTCTTGCTTCAAGGCAATTTTGAAGCAAGAATTACACAAGGCCCAACTTCAATAAGAACAGTTCAAGTGGGTTCAAGGGCAAGCAACGAGTGAGAACTTGTTACAATTGTGGCAATGTGAGTCATTTTGTTGTGGATTGTCCTTACAAGAAGCGGTAAGAAAATGGTGGCAAGCTCATTCGAAAAGACAAAGCCAAGTCCTTCCCCAACAAGAACAACTTCACCAAAAAGACTCCAGCTCGTGGGTTAGTGGTTCAATAAGAATACCATGAGGATGACGATGATGATGAAGATGGAGAAGCAATAGCCATGGCCTCCGTTGCCATTTCCACAACTCCCCGGGTGTCTCTCTTCGATTCACCCAACGAGAACATCACCCCCAAGTGCCTCATGGCTAAAGCCACTAACAAGGTAACCCCCAACATCAAAACCACCATCATTACTAATACCTCCTTGACGGATTGCATTGATGAAAATGAGGGGTCTAATGAAGAGATGAATGAATTTGAGTCTTTTATGAGTAAACTCAAGGGAAAATCCAAGAAGCACTTCGTTGCTCTCTTGGAACAACTTGGTGAAGCCAATGACATGATCAAAGCTCATGAAGAAACCATCTCTAAGATGGAAGGTCATATTCGTGACTATGCCAATGAGATATCGGATCTCTCTAATGCTCTTGAGGAAGAGCGTGGTGATCGTTTGGCTCTTGAGGAGTCACACAACGACGACCATGCCAAATTAAAGAAAGATCTTGATCATGCTCTTATTGTTTCTCGTGTGTTAAACTCTGAGAAGGCTAAACTAGGGGTTGACCTTGCTAGACTCAAAGAGGAGTTTGATTTACTTGACAAGGCTCACAAGGCTTTGAAGGGTGCTCATGCTATCCTCAAGGAGTCTCATGTTCAACTCCAAGTGAAGCTAACCAAGGAGAAAGCCACCTTTCCTCATATGATCTTAATTGATAACGCAAATGCTACTAACCCATGCTGTGAGCATGTGCATCTTGTGGAGGAAAATGCCCAGTTGAAAGAGCAACTGAAGAAAGGCCTTGTGACATGCATTCAAGGTGAGAAAAAACCCTAATGACCTTTTGAGCAATCAAAAGGAAGTTGTGGCCAAGGATGGAGTTGGATTCGCACCCAAGTCCAAGAACAAGAAGAAGAGCGACAATATCAAACGACCTCCCCCTCTCAAGCAAACATTTGTGAAGGAGGGAGAGGGTGCTCCTAAGGATAACAAGAACAATGTGAAGGGTGGTGATGTCAAAAAGGGCAATGCCACCCCTTCCAACAAAGCCGGCGACTTTAACCCTTCTTATGTGTTATGCCGTGCTATTGATGGGCATGTTTATGCTGAATTTGTTGGTTCTCCTTATGAGTACATTGAATGGTATATTTGGGTTCCCAAGACCCTTGTTACTAACATCAAAGGACCCATTACTCAATGGGTACCTAACACCAAGCATTGATTTTGTGTAGGTGTTTGCTTCCGGCGGACGATCATGGTTGCTCGATAGTGGAGCCACAAATCATATGACCAGAAGCAAGGACTTGGTGGCGGATGTGCAAAGGATTCCATCTATTCCCACCAACGTCGAGTGGGGTGATGCCTCATCCTCTAAGGTATTGGGGCTTGGCAAGGTTGTCATTTCTCATGATCTCACGATCGAGAAAGTCATGCTTGTTGAGTCCCTTGCTTACAATCTTCTTTCCGTTCGTCAACTTGCACTCATGGGCTTTGCTACTTTCTTTGATATTGATACCGTGGCCCTCTTGTGGAGCAAGATTCTCAAAGTAGCCTTTGTTGGGCATGTCGAGAATGGTCTTTATGTGATTAACTTTTTGGAGCGACGCACTAAGATCGCGACATGCCTAATGGCTAAAGTTGATGTGGTATGGCTTTGGCATCTCCGTTTAGCCCACGTAAATATGATATCTTTGCAAAGTCTTCTCAAGGGGGACCATGTCCATGGACTAACAAATGTTAGTTTTTCCAAAGATTGTGCTTGCAGTGCTTGTATCGAGGGAAAGCTTCATGAGACGGTTCACCCTCCCACGACTATCATCTACTCGAAGAGACCCTTGGAGCTCCTTCACATGGATCTCTTTGGGCCTCCATCCTTTGATAGTCTTGGGGGCAGCAAGTATTGCTTGGTGATCGTGGATGATTATTCAAGATATACTTGGGTATATTTCTTGAAGAGGAAGAGCGAGACCCAACAAACTGTCATCGACTTTGCAAATGAAGCTCAACGGCAACATGATGCAAAGATCTTGATAATAAGGAGTGACAACGGCACCGAGTTCAAGAACTACACCTTGGATGAGTTTCTCAGTGATGAGGGGATCAAGCATCAGTAGCTGCTCCTTACACGCCTCAACAAAATGGTGTAGCGGAGAGGAAGAACCAGACGTTGATGGATGCGGCAAGGACCATGATGGCGGAGTTCAAGTCTCCTTACAACTTTTGGGCCGAAGCCATCAACACAACATGTCATGCATCCAATCGGCTCTACCTCTGCAAAGACTTGAACATGACTCCCTATGAAATACCTACTGGTAACAAGCCCAACCTCAAGTACTTCCGGGTGTTCGGGTGTAAGTGTTTCATTCTCAAGAAAGGTGTTCGTTTATCTAAATTTGAGGGTAGAGCTTATGATGGCATATTTGTTGGTTATGCTACAAACTCTCGTGCTTACCATGTGCTCAACAAGTCCATCGGACTCATTGAGGAGACGTGTAACATGGAGTTTGACGAGAATAACGGCTCCCAAGTGGAGCAAAGTGGCACTTGTGATGTAGGTGATGAAATTCCTCCCCAAGCCATAAGAAGAATGGGTGTTGGTCATATCCAACCCATTGAGGAACCCCTTGTGGCCGAAGGAGAAGGACAATGCTCCACTCAAATGGAGCCATCACCAACCTAAGACCCACACACTTCCGAAGAACAAAGTGAAGGCCCTCTTCCTCGTGAACAAGGTCAAGGGCAAGATCAACCTCAAGATGGTGCCGAACCACCAAATGATGCCCAAGGTCATGTTCGACTGCTTGAGCAAGTTCAAGATCAAGAGCAAGCTCAAGATCAAGAACAAGCTCAAGATGGCGCTCAAGATGAACAAGTTACCCCTCCTCTCTTCACATCCGAGGAGGAATTAGAGCATCGTATCATGAAGATTGCTTCCAAGCTACTACCTACCATGCCCAAGATGCGACCCTATCCTAAAGGAACTCGAAGGTCCCACCAAGGATAGAAGCGCATCTTGAAGACACTTTTGCAAGGTGGATATCATTACATCAACATTACATAATAGATGGGGATAAATACATAAGGCACAAACGCCCCAAGAATACATCAACATCATACATAAGATCAACATCCGACTATGGACGAAACACAAACAGAAACTCAAACGACATCCACCCTGCTAACCCAGGCTGCCGACCTAGAACCTATCCCCTGATCAAAGAAGAAGTAGAAGAAGAACTCCAAGACAAGCAAAACATCACTCTCGCGTCATGATCATCCAATAACCTGTACCTGCAACTGTTATTGTAGTAATCTGTGAGCCACGAGGACTCAACAATCCCATTACCATGGGTATCAACACTAGCAAATCTTAATGGGTAAGGAAGGGGTAAAGTGGTGAAGTTGCAGCAGCGACTAAGCAAGTCTGGTGGCTAACATACGCAAATAAGAGCGAGAAGAGAAACAACGGAACGGTCATGAAGCTAGCAATGATCAAGAGGTGATCCTGAACTCCTACTTACGTCAAACATAACCCAAAACTGTGTTCACTTCCCGGACTCCGCTGAAAAAAGACCATCACGGATACACACGCGGTTGATGCGTTTTAATTCGAATCAAGTGTCAAGTTCTCTACAACCGGATATTAACAAATTCCCATCTGCCGCATAACCGCGGGCACGGCTTTCGAAAGTTTAAATCCTGCAGGGGTGTCCCAACTTAGCCCATCACAAGCTCTCACGGTCAACAAAGGATATTCCTTCTCCCAGGAAGACCCGACCAGACTCAGAATCCCGGTTACAAGACATTTCGACAATGGAAAAACAAGACCAGCAAAGCCGCCCGATGTGCCTACAAATCCCGATAGGAGCTGCACATATCTCGTTCTCAGGGCAACACCGGATGAGACTAGCTACGAGTAAAACCAGTCCTCAAGTTTCCCCAAGGTGGCCCCGCAGGCAGCTCAGTTCGGACCAACACTCGAAGGAGCACTGGCGGGGGGGGGGGGGGTTAAAATAAAGATGACCCTTGAGTCTGCAGAACCCAAGGGAAAAAGGCTTAGGTGGCAAATGTTAAAACCAAGGTTGGGCCTTGCTGGAGGAGTTTTATTCAAAGCGAACTGTCAAGGGGGTCCCATAAATCACCCAACCGTGTAAGAAACGCAAAATCAAGGATCAACACACCGGTATGATGGAAACTAGGGCGGCAAGAGTGGAACAAAACACCAGGCATATGACCGATCGTTCCACCCTTTACCAAGTATATAGATGCATTAATTAAATAAGAGATATTGTGATATCCCAACATAATCCTGTCCACCATGGAGCAATCTTCAACTTCACCTGCAACTACCAACGCTATAAGAGGGGCTGAGCAAAGCGGTAACATAGCCAAGCAACGGTTTGCTAGAAAGGGTGCAAAAGGTTAGAGGCTGACATGGCAATTTGGGAGGCTTGAAGAGTAAATGATAGGTAGCGCAGCATAGCGATAGAACGAAGCAACTAGCATAGCGATGATAGTAGTGAGATCCAGGGTAGCGGTCATCTTCCCTGAAATCCCGCAAGGAAGAAGAACGATTCCATGAAGAAGATGAAGCCACAAAGACGAACCAAGCGTAGACGAACGGATCCTCACGATCGCAACGAAACAGGAACTAACGAGAAGGAGCACAACCGGAAAGAAGCAAACAACAAGGTAAATACACAACACATAGACAAGACATGATGCACAACCAAGCAGGATGCATGACAAAGGCTATAAGATGCTACTCATGGCAAGAGATGATGCATACAAGAGCAACATATGAAAGCAAGTTTAAATGAGGCCGGAAACAACATAGAACTAATCTGGTAAGTCCTGATATGCAAATTTCGAAATTGGTGTAGATATGAATAAACCTTATGTTCAAGTTGTTAAACAACAAGTTAAGATGCACCAAGAAGATCTACACGAAAATCTAGTCAAGTTACATATAGAGTTCATTTAGTTCGGAGCTACGGCCTAGAAGATATGAGCAAAACAAGTTAAACATGGCATTGATGCAAAATGCATACAAACATCAAGCAAACACGTTCAAAACATGAATGCAACAAGGTAATATGAAACTACATGCAATTCTAAGCAAGTTTCATATAGAGCACACTCAAAACGGAGCAACGGAGCAACACATACACTCCAAACAAGATATAACAACAATGTCCAAAACAACAACTAGGCATCTTGCAAGCATCAAAACAATATGGTACAACACCTCAACATGAAAACAAAAGGCATGGACATGATGTACAAGTTAAGCATGACAAAACATGAACATTGAGCTATCTCCGGAAATCACTACAACATGCTCAAAAGGACATGGCAAGATTGCAAATAATAACAGTTTCACAGACTTAGCAGAAATAACATCAGGCTGCAATGTTTAGAGCTATCAAACAACATGCTACAAGAACTTATCATAGAAAAATAAGGCATGGAATTAATCTACTAAACGCATACAACAAAAGTCCCTTACTGAACATGAGCCAAAAAGGAATAGAATATATGATGGCACCCATGTAAACATGACAAGTTATATGACAGATACCGACATGGCAGGAACAACAATAAGTAGGCATGTTGGTGAGCTTGTACCACTCACCACATAGCAATACATGGCATAAGATAACCAACAGTAAGAATACATGTTTATGAACCTAAGCATGGCAAGAAAAAGTTCATAGGGTGCATGGATCACTAGAAAAGCTCATGGCAAAACTGAACTTAATGTAAACAGGCTGACAGCAACATTATTTAGCAACATTGGAGCAAGATAACAACAAACTACAGCAGACTATAAATTCAACCAGGGGCACGGATGGATAGAGCATAACATGTAGAACAAAATATCCTTAGTGAACATCTCCAGATTATGCATAGAATGACTTGTAGCAGCAGATTTACATAGCATCAAGATATAACAGATTCAGCCTAGCAAAACAGTAACAACAAGTAGCCCATTTCATGAGCTTGATGCACTCACTACAAGGCTCACAAAGATACATGGATTACACCCCTGTTAAGATGGCATAATGTAGCTCAAAACTCATGTAGACATCAAGCTCATAGGATGCACACACAAAATGCAACGAAAATGACAAAACAGCAAGTTCTGTTAATAGACAGCGGTTAACATCATATAGCACTCTTGCAACGATGATTAGGGCATCAAGATGGATTCAAACAAGCATGACACAATGGTTCAAAGTGAAGATCACCTCATGATGAACATTTTGATATATCATATGCATGAAACGGAGTTACGAGCACGAAGTTATGACATGCAGAACATAGCACCAGAATGCAACAATTTTTGGGACTTAGAGAAAATCTAGACCTCGACGGGGGTGGTCCACGTCGGTGGTTGAAGAAGAGGAATGGCAGCGGGCGGCGAGCAGGGACTCCGACGGGGCTCGGGACGACCATGAATGGGTAGATCGGGCACGGGGCAACCCATTCCCGACGATGGGGCGGCTTGGGGCGGCGCGAGCACGTAGATCGGGCGGCCATGTTGGTCGTGCAAAGTGCCACACAGTGAGAGATTGAAGGTGAGAGGGAGAGAGAGGTAACGAGAGAGAGAGCAGAACGGGAGGAGAGCATGAGGGCCGGCATGGGAGGTCCCCACGGGGCTTGACGACGGCAAGGAGGGGAGTCGCCGATGGCGGCTGCTGGCGGCGAGCTCCTGGATCGGGGATGCTCGAGTGACTCCTCCCCTCGGGTGAGCTCGAGCGGGGGAGCGGGAGGCTCGGGCGCGGAGCGGGCTCGCGGCGGCGGCGGATCCGGGCCTGCGCGGGTCCGGGATGGGCTCCGCGGGCCGGCGGCGGTGGGAGGCGCGGGGAGGACAGGTGGCAGCTCGCGGTTGGCTGCGGAGGCGGCGGTGGACATGTCCGGCGGCGGGCGGACGTGTCCGACGGCGCGAGGATGAAGATGGCTAGGGTTAGACCGAGAATTTGGACGACGAGGGCTAATATATAGGTATATGGAGCTAGGAGACTCCAAATGAGGAGCGGTTTTCACCCACACGATCGTGATCGAACGACCGAGAGAATGGAGGGGTTAGGATGGGCTAGTGGGCTGTTTGAAGGGGTGTTGGGCTGCAAAGAGAGGGGGGCTTATGCGGCTATCCGGTTAACCGTTGGGGCATCAAACGACCTCCAAATGGAAAGAAATTTGACGGGCGGTATACTGGTGATATCCCAAGGCCACTCGGCAAAGGTCGGTCCATTCGGAGAACGTTTTTACCCCACTCACGAAAAAAGGTCTGAGGGGGGCGATGGGGCACGGCGAAAGTGTCGGATCGCGAAATGGACAATGGGGAAAAAGACTGGATGCAAGTTTTGAAAAGCATGCAGATGAAATGCAGATGATGACATGGCAAAATGCAACACGCAAGCAATGACATGGCAACAAAGGCGAATAACTGGAAGACACTTGGCGCATCGAATCCGAGGCGTTACAACTCTCCACCACTAATAAGAGATCTCGTCCCGAGATCTTAGGAACGAGACAGAAGAGAAAGAGGAAGAGGTGAAGTAAGAACGCAAGAGAAAAAGAAGAACCAAGTTGAGAGCACTCGGGTAGAAAAGAGGAATGACGAGTATGACGAGAATCAAATGCTCATGGAAACAAGATAGACTCTGAAACCACTCCGGTTAGAACAAGATAGAAAAGGAATGAATAAAAGAATTTGGGCAGCACTCCAACTGAAAATGGAAGGAATAGAACATGAACTTCACCCAATGAGATGGCACTTGACGAGATGACCAATGGTCTGCCTCCGGAAGAATTGAAAGAATGGAATGAAAAGAACTTAGAAAGAAGGATTGAATGGGGTTGTTGAGAAAATCAACAACGAAAGAATGAGCTTGTTGTGGTCTTATAGGTAACATCTCAAGATCATAAGGTGATAACCGGCCACAAACGGAAATGATTGGATAGCTTAGAAGAACAAAGAAATGCAAAACTCCACTTCAAAAGAATACAGAGATTTAATTGCACTTCGAGATGCGAGAAGAAAGATACTTGAACTCCTCCAACAAAATTCTTGATGAACTCTTGAAGAATAAATTAAATCATGAAGAACCACCATGAAGAACTCCGGTGACAAAAGGATGATGAGATAGAATGAAGGATGAAAGAATAAGATGAGCCTTGCGGCGATTTTGATGGTGGTTCTGACGAAATTGATGAGGAAAATTCGAACTCCGGAAAAGAAAAGATGAAAACACTTGGACCTAGAATTTATTAATCAAGAACAAACTCTGAAGGAAGGGATTACTTGATGACGATGAAGTAAGAATAAGAATTACGTTATGCTTATCCTCATCCAATTTAATTGATGACAAGCAATGGACTTTTGCATGAAACTTATTCTTATTGAAAAGGATTGAGAAGTGACATATCGCAAACTTGAGAAGGTCTTCATGAACCACCGGTAGGATTTTGAAAGAACGAATGAATTAATATGATAACCAAGGAAAGGAATCTGAAGGAACCACCAGAAGAATTCGAAAATGACTGATGAAAGAGAATGAATCACCGAGAAGAATTAGAAGAACAAATATGCTAGAGGGGATTTAGATACAAAAGAACAAAGAGATCATGAGCTGATTAAAGAACACTTGAACGAAGCACCGGGATAATTGGATAACAGTAGCTGGAATGTGGGGCAAAGAATTCTTCTGGAATGATGGCCTCCGGTGAAAAGAAACGGAAAACAACACCTGAAATACTCCGGATAGTTAAGAAAAGAATATCTAACAAATGGAATAATTTGAGAGGATAATATGAAGCTAGAACCACGAATCTTCAAGAGAACGGGCAAGATTTAGAGGAACTCTTCTTCGGTTTTCAAATGATGACGAGAAACACCCTCGAAAATTATTGAGATACTCCGGTAGAATGGAAAGCAAAGAGGTTGAGCCAACAATGAAAAGAATTTGAAAGAGATCTTGGAGAAGGCATCTGACTGATGAAATTTATTCTTACGTCAAACGTGAAAAGAATTAGGAATGGCTGTGGAATAATTAGAAGAGTTAGGTAAGATCATGGGAAAAGACCTGTGGGTTAGGACCCACTGGAGAGATAACACCGTTGGAAAGGATTGTTGAAGAGATAGATGATGCACCGGAACAATTGAGATATTAGAATGAGGTGATAATCTCGAATTAATTCAAAAACAGACGAATCTCCTGAGATGTCTTGAACACTCCGGAAGGATAAACTGGCAAGAGGCGAATGAGCAGGGAAAACACTTGATCCAAGGAAAACAATATGATCAACCAAAAACTTGAATTGAATCCACCGGAGAAGAAAAAATGATGAAGAATGAAAAACGAGATGAGAATTCACCGGTTGAAACAATTGATGAAAGACTGAAGAGGCTCCACATGAATGAAATTGATGGTCAAAAGAGACTCGGACTCCGGGAAGAGAAATGGTGGGAGGGCGGGAAAACAAAGGCAACTTGGAAGGGAGAACCAACGAATATCTTGAAGAGAAAACACCGGTTGAAATAATTGAGGAAAGAAAGCAAAGACTTCGCACGAGTAGGATGGATACTCGATTACGGACTTCGTCTCGGAGAAGAAAAAGGGTGGGTGGGTGGGAAAATAAGACAACTCAGGATTGAACTTGGCAAAGATGAAGAGGCTCGAGTCAACTTGACGAGAAATGCACCGGATGAAAAGAGCTGAGAACCCACGATCGGAAAACCAACTGCGTGATCCTAAAGAAAAAAGTTGAAAGGGAAGAGGAGTAACTCAAAACACCTACGTCAAGATTCCTTACCAGAGCAACGAAGGGGCCGAGGAGTAAAAATAATTCCTACTCTCCGATATAACCAGACTCCAAAAATAGTTTTATTCTAGACTCGACAACGGCCAAACTACACGATCAATCAAGGGGGCTCCTACGGTCGGTCGAGTCTCTGATACCAACTTGTCACGCCCAAGATGCGACCCTATCCTAAAGGAACTCGAAGGTCCCACCAAGGATAGAAGCGCATCTTGAAGACGCTTTTGCAAGGTGGATATCATTACATCAACATTACATAATAAATGGGGATACATACATAAGGCACAAATGCCCCAAGAATACATCAACATCATACATAAGATCAACATCCGACTATGGATGAAACACGAACAGAAACTCAAACGGCATCCACCCTGCTAACCCAGGTTGCCGACCTGGAACCTATCCCCAGATTGAAGAAGAAGCAGAAGAAGAACTCCAAGACAAGCAAAACATCGCTCTCGCGTCATGATCATCGCATAACCTGTACCTGCAACTGTTGTTGTAGTAATCTGTGAGCCACGAGGACTCAGCAATCCCATTACCATGGGTATCAAGACTAGCAAAGCTTAATGTGTAAGGAAGGGGTAAAGTGGTGAGGTTGCCGCAGCGACCAAGCAAGTCTGGTGGCTAACATACACAAATAAGAGCAAGAAGAGAAAGAACGGAATGGTCGTGAAGCTAGCAATGATCAAGAGGTGATCCTGAACTCCTACTTACGTCAAACATAACCCAAAACTGTGTTCACTTCCCGGACTCCGACGAAAAAAGACCATCACGGCTACACACGCGGTTGATGCATTTTAATTCGAATCAAGTGTCAAGTTCTCTACAACCGGATATTAACAAATTCACATCTGCCGCATAACCGCGGGCACGACTTTCGAAAGTTTAAACCCTGCAGGGGTGTCCCAACTTAGCCCATCACAAGCTCTCACGGTCAACAAAGGATATTCCTTCTCCCAGGAAGACCCGATCAGACTCAGAATCCTGGTTACAAGACATGTCGACAATGGTAAAACAAGAGCAGCAAAGCCGCCCGATGTGCCGAAAAATCTCGATAGGAGCTGCACATATCTCGTTCTCAGGGCAACACCGGATGAGACTAGCTACAAGTAAAAGCAGTCCTCAAGTTTCCCCAAGGTGGACCCGCAGGCAGCTCAGTTCGGACCAACACTGGAAGGAGCACTAGCCCGGGGGGGGGGGGGTTAAAATAAAGATGACCCTTGAGTCTGCAGAACCCAAGGGAAAACGGCTTAGGTGGCAAATGTTAAAACCAAGGTTGGGCCTTGCTGGAGGAGTTTTATCCTGTCCACCATGGAGCAATCTTCAACTTCACCTGCAACTACCAACACTATAAGAGGGGCTGAGCAAAGCGGTAACATAGCCAAGCAACGGTTTGCTAGGAAGGGTGCAAAAGGTTAGAGGCTGACATGGCAATTTGGGGGGCTTAAAGAGTAAATGATAGGTAGCGCAACATAGCGATAGAATGAAGCAACTAGCATAGCAATGATAGTAGTGAGATCCAGGGTAGTAGTCATCTTGCCTGAAATCCCACAAGGAAGAAGAACAAGTCCATGAAGAAGATGAAGCCACGAAGATGAATCAAGCGTAGACGAATGAATCCTCACGATCGCAACGAAACAGGAACTAACGAGAAGGAGCACAACCAGAAAGAAGCAAACAACAAGGTAAACACACAACACATAGACAAGACATGATGCGCAACCAAGCAGGATGCATGACAAAGGCTATAAGATGCTACTCATGGCAAGAGATGATGCATACAACAGCAACATATCAAAGCAAGTTTAAATGAGGCCGGAAACAACATAGAACTAATCCGGTAAGTCCTCATATGCAAATTTTGAAATTGGTCCAGATCTGAATAAACCGTATGTTCAGTTTGTAAAACAACAAGTTAAGATGCACCAAGAAATATCTACATGAAAATCTAGTCAAGTTACATATAAAGTTCATTTAGTTCGGAGCTACAGCCTAGAAGATGTGAGCAAAACAAGTTAAACATGGCATTGATGCAAAATGCATACAAAAATCAAGCAAACACGTTCAAAACATGAATGCAACAAGGTAATATGAAACTACATGCAATTCTAAGCAAGTTTCATATAGAGCACACTCAAAACGGAGCAACGGTGCAACACATACACTCCAAACAAGATATAACAACAATCTGTCCAAAATAGCAACTAGGCATCTTGCAAGCATGAAAAAAATATGCTACAGCACCTCAACATGAAAACAAAAGGCATGGACATGATGTAAAGGTGAAACATGACAAAACATGAACATTGAGCCAGCTCCAGAAATCACTAGAACATGCTCAAAAGGACATGGCAAGATTGCAAATAATAACAGTTTCACAGACTTATCAGAAATAACATCAGGTTGCAATGTTTAGAGCTATCAAACAACATGCTACAAGAACTTATCATAGCAAAATAAGGCATGGAATGAATCTACTAAATGCATAGAACAAAAGTCTCTTACTGAACATGAGCCAAAAAGGAACAGAAGATATGATGGCACCATATGACAAATACCGACATGGCAGGAACAACAATAGTTAGGCATGTTGGTGAGCTTGTACCACTCACCACAGAGCAACACATGGCATGACAAGGTAACCAATAGTAAGAAGACATGTTTATTAAGCTAAGCATGGCAAGAAAAAGTTCATAGGGTGCATGGATCACTAGCAAAGCTCATGGCAAAACTGAACTTAATATTAACAGGCTGACGGCAACATTATTTAGCAATATTGGAGCAAGATAAAAACAAACTACAGCAGACTATAAATTCAACCAGGGGCATGGATAGATAGAGCATAACATGTAGAAAAAAGCATCCTTAGTGAATATCACCAGATTATGCATAGAATGACTTATAGCAGCAGGTTTACATAGCATCAAGATATAACAGATTCAGCCTAGCAAAACAGTAACAACAAGTAGCCCACTTCACGAGCTTGATGCACTCACTAGAAGACTCACAAAAATAAATGTATTGCACCCCTGTAAAGATGGTATAATATAGCTCAAAACTCATGTGGACATCAAGCTCATAGGATGCACACACAAAATGCAACGAATATGACAAAACAACAAGTTCTGTTAACAGACAGCAGTTAACATCATATAGCACTCTTGCAGCGATGATTAGGGCATTAAGATGGACTCAAACAAGCATGGCACAATATAACAAAGTGAAGATCACCTCATGATGAACATTTTGATATATCATATGCATGAAACGGAGTTACGAGGATGAAGTTATGGCATGCAGAACATAGCACCATAATGCAACAATTTTTGGGACACAAAATCTGTACCTTAACGGGGGTGGTCCAGGTCGGGGGTTGAAGAAGAGGAATGGCAGCGGGCGGCGAGCAGGGACTCCGGCGGGGCTCGGGACGGCCGTGAATGGGTAAATCGGGCGTGGGGCAACCCATTCCCGGCGATGGGGCGGCTTGGGGCGGCGCGAGTGTGTAGATCGGGCAGCCATGGTGGTTGTCGGTGTCAAAACCGGCGGATCTCGGGTAGGGGGTCCCGAACAGTGCGTCTAGGCGGATGGTAACAGGAGACAAGGGACACAATGTTTTACCCAGGTTCTGGCCCTATTGATGGAGGTAAAACCCTATGTCCTGCTTGATTAATATTGATGATGCGTGTTTCAAGAGTAGATCTACCACGAGATCAAGGAGGCTAAACCCTAGAAGCTAGCCTATGGTATGATTGTTGTTCGTCCTACGGACTAATGCCATCCGGTTTATATAGACACCAGAGAGGGCTAGGGTTACACAGAGTCGGTTACAATGGTAGGAGATCTACATATCCGTATCGCCAAGCTTGCCTACCACGCCAAGGAAAGTACCATCCGGACACGGGACGAAGTCTTCAATCTTGTATCTTCATAGTCTTGGAGTCCGGCCGATGATGATAGTTCGGCTATCCGGACACCCCCTAGTCCAGGACTCCCTCAGTAGCCCCTGAACCAGGCTTCAATGACGACGAGTCCAGCGCGCATATTGTCTTCGGCATTGCAAGGCGGGTTCCTCCTCCGAATAATCTACAGAAGATTGTAAATGCCAGGATAGTGTCCGGCTCTATAAAATAAATTCCACGCACCACCGTAGAGAGAATAATATTTACACAAGTTCAATCTGCTGACGTATTTGGTGGCGTGACGTCACACCACCACCAAGCCTTTACTCGAATCCTTTGTATTGTACCACCTCAGCGTGTTTAGCAAAGCGGTTTCCCTGGCACGTCTTGTCGAAGCAGAGATCGTGTTCCCCTTATTCCGGGATTCCCATCAATACGGACGTGGGTAACCCAACCGCGCCATTGATTGCGGTGCTTGGGAGATAAGTGAGTTTTATCAGGCCGGTGGGGACACATGTTTTTGTCCGCCCATATAAGGGGATAAAGATCCAACCCTTTTACCCGCGCCTTCTTTCTCCTTGGCTTATCCATCTCCGCGAACTCGAGCTCCAGCGCCCAAGTCCGCACATCTCACCTCAACCTCCTCCAACTATGTCCGGAGCGGGAGGCAAGTGGATGGCCTCCTCCGTCACGGAGGGGCACATCCAGAAGCTGCGCAGCACCGGATATTTGTCCAGCAACATCGTGCATCGGCTCCCCAACAAGGGAGAGCTCATCCCCACCCCCAGGCCCCATGAGAGGGTAGTATTTCTTCCCCATTTCCTCCGCGGACTGGGCTTCCCACTCCATCCCTTTGTCCGGGGGCTCATGTTCTACTATGGCCTGGATTTCCATGATCTGGCCCTGAATTTCATCCTCAACATCTCGGCGTTTATCGTCATGTGTGAGGCCTTCCTCTACATCCAGCCCCACTTCGGCTTGTGGCTCAAGACCTTCAGTATCAAGCCGAAGGTTGTGAAGGGCCGTCAAGCAGAGTGCGGAGGCGACATGGTGGGCAGGATGTCCCATGTTACTTGGCTTGAAGGCACTTTTGTGGAAACCACTAAGGGGTGGCAATCGGGGTGGTTCTACATCACCGAGCCGCGTGACCCTGAATGGGCAGCGGCCCCTGAATTTAGATCTGGCATCCCCACACGGCTCACCTCCTGGAAAGAGAGCGGCCGGACATGGGGTGATTCGGAGGAGCTGATCGGACTCCAAGCCTGCATCCAAAAGCTAGTGGACAAGAAGCTCAAGCTTGTCAACGTAGTCCAGGTCATGCTCATCCGCCGGATTCTCCCATGCCAACGACGGGGCTTCAACATTTGGGAGTTCGATCCGGCGCAGCACCAGACTTTGAGCGGTCTCTTCGACACTACGTACGAAGATGTCTGGAAGGTGCTGTTCAAGGGCGACGAGGCTCACGCATCCGCTACCGAAGATCACGGATTCATCTCGTAGCGTCCGGCTGACGAGGTAAGTGATTTTGTCCTTTACGGGACGTTTGTTTTCCATAGTTTGACTCTATGTGGGATCTAAGCTCCCTTTCCTTTGACAGGGCTGGCTGAAGAAGGCCGAACAGACTATCTGTCCGGCCCCATTTCCAGAGGACCCAGCGGACGCCCGCTTAACGGGGCTGCTGGCTGCGGCACCCCACGTGGTGCCGGTGAAGAAGGCCAAGAAGAAGGCCACGGGCACTCGGAAGATTTCCTGTTTTCAGGTGCTATCGGATGATGACTCCAAGGCAGACTCCTCTCACAAAGGTGAGGAGGAGGAGAAGAAAGCCCCTCCCCCAGCGGGGGGAGGGAAGAAAAGGAAGGCCTCCCCAACGAGGGGGGCCGAAGGGTCCAAGAAGGGAAAAACTCTTTCCCCGGACTACTGTGCCAACGCCAGCGACGACGACGAGGACTGGCCTCCAAGGGCCAAGCCCCTGGCGAGATCGTAAGTATCCAGACTCCTGAATAACTTCATGGTTTTTCTTTTCACCACGTAATGTCTTTCTAATGCCGCATACAACCCTGCAGTCCGCCCAAGGATGATCTTCCCGCTTTGTCGAGCGGGTCCTTGGGTGCGTCGGATATGGATTCTCTTCGGACCGCCTCCAACCCCCGTGATGCGGATGATGCCGAGGTGGGATCCCGGGAAGGGACCCGCCAGGAGCAGGAGGCCCCAGACGTGTCGCAGAACAACCTCTCGGACTTTGCACCGGACTCGGCCCAAGAACCCATAGTGGCTCCGGAGTCCGGCGGGTGGCCCTTCGTAAGAAGGGCAAGACCGTGACACCGGCAGCTTCCGTCCAATCAGAGGCACCGGATAGCTTGTTGGAGGCGCTCAATGGCGCCTCTATCGAAGAGGAACACTGCACTGTTATGAGTGTGGTGATTCAGAAGGTTCAACTCGCCAAGAGCGGGCTGACCGAAGCCTGCAGCAGCCTTCTACCAGGCTTTGAGGTAAGAATTTTCATATATGTAAAATAGTACCGCATAGACAGTAGCCCCTGATGCTTGGTTCGTTGTTCGGAAAGAAAAGCCGGACTGAGGATCTAAAAAGATATACGCGGGAGTCATAAAAAATATGTCAATATCGGATTGCAGGCTGCGCTGCTGACCTCTGCCGCACTGACTGCGGAGGTCAATGCTTTGAAGCAAAGCCTCGAGCGGTCCGAGAACAAGCTCGGCCGTGCCAAGAAGCATCTCGAGGACAAGGAAGGTGAGTAACGCCTTATTAAAATTGTACCTTACAGAAAAGGATTTTGGTTGCAAGAAGAATGACAAGGATAACGTGGGTATTGCAGGCGACACTAACGAGGTGGCGACCCTGAAGGAGGCGGTGTCCGCGGCCGAACGTAATGTGGCCGCAGAACGCACCGAGCGAGAGAAGTAGGAGGCGCGGGTGGCGGAGGTACAGCAAGAGCTCCAGGCTCTCATGGAAAAACATGAGAGTTTGGAGCGTGACTCGAAGACTCGAGAGTCTGAGCTTGCGACGGCTCTTGAGAGTGCCAAAGCCGCTAAGGCCGAAGCCTATAAGGCCCTCCAGGAAGTCGAGGCGTTGAAGAAAATAGCGGCGGGTAAGGCGTTTTTCATGCAAAGTAAGCATGTGAGTGTGAATTACATATCACTTACCCGAATTCGGAGCTCTCCAGGAGCATTCGCAGATCTGCCTCGCAGCGTGTCCGATGCTGCCGCTTTCTACAGGGCCGAGGAGGGGAGCTCGACGGAGAAGGTCTTCTGGTCTAAGTATGCTGAGGCCGGACATCTGGTGCCCCTTAGCGACCAGCTGAAGCAGCTGGTCGAGCTCCTCAAGGTGGCCGAACAGGCCATGAAGGGCCTCATAGTTCGGCTGTGGCCTAAGGAGGCCATGCCTGGGAGCTACTTCGGCCTGGTGCGGCGGCTGGTGGATGCGTGCCCGTGGGTTGAAGTCATCAAGCACTCCACCTGTATTGAAGGTGCCCGTCGGGCCCTTGCCCGCGCAAAGGTGCATTGGGGCAAGATGGATGCCCAGAAGCTTGTGACGGACCCGCCACCGCAGGGCAAGGGGCATCGCACGACCGAGATGTATTATAAGAGTGTCCTGAAGGGGTCCCGCATTATTGCGGGTGAGTGCTCCAAAGATGTAATATTTGAGTAGACTCGCATTTTGTTATCCTGTGCGCTGAAAACTTAGTTCATATGCGCTAAGCAACGCTTGTTAATTTAAAATATTACCTTCTGTGCGGCTGTTTATCAAATCTGAGAGATGGCAAGTCGTCGGCTTCAACCCCCATGCCACGAGTGCTGGGGTGTTCGGGATAAACTTGAGCACTCTTGTGCCCATTTTTGGGTCCATCTAGGGAGGCGCTCAACACAGCGAACAAGGCAACCGGACTTATAATGCTTGAACACTCTCACTTAGCCATAGAATTCTATAATTTTAAGTTTTGGCGAAGCCCCTAGTCTTCGGAAGGCCTAATTTGGGGCGCTATCCACGCCTGGGCCGGACAAAAGCCGGCTCCTCGCTCTAAGCGGCATAAGTCTTTAGGGACTCGCAAAAAACCTCTCGAACAGCGACCGGCTCTCGCCTCATCATGACAGTCAGTTTTAGCTTTCTCCACTGAGGCGCTCGCCCAGCTCAACTGGGGCGCAATCGCAGTGGTTCTCCCAGTGCTACCTTAGCCGATACAACGGAACATAAGGTACCAAAATATGGGAGCTGGGCAAACCCAACTATTGACCCAAGACATGATTCGGAGCCAATGCATATAATGCTATAAGTTCGGGGTGCCGCACTTGTGAAAGTGTTCGGACTTATCACACCATGATGCGGGAAATATAAGCCCCTGGTGTATTTAGCCGTACCAAAATGTACGGATGCAACATGTCATAAATGAACATATGTATAAGAAAGAAATGCGATTGGAAAAAAGGTGCTGCATTACTTATTCAAGAAAAAAACTGTTGTAAATGCAGAACGATACAAATGGTGCGATAAGCAAGGGATGGGACTATTAAACATGTCCCTCTCCAGGGGTAGGCTGCGGAATGGTGCATAAAACAAATTTAATGCTCGTAATGGAGACCACCTGGATATTCGTTGTAGCCTTTCTCCTTCCCTGGCTGTTGCATCGTGAGTTCGGCAGGTCTGCTGCCGGACAGGGCCTCGGACGAACGGAGTCCTGTGGGTGAAAAAAAAGAAAAAAAAAGAACGACACACTTGAGAGCCCCTGGTGTGGTTGATCCGCATTCTGGGCCTATCGTGGTCGTGCCCTTCTCCCCATGCCCCATGGTATCTTCAGAGCGTAATGGTGTACGCAAAGGACCTGTCTTGACGTTTTGCAGGGGCTGGGGTTGGGGCCGCACTGCTACGCGTGCTCAAAACTTGCCAGGTGGTCTTGTTGTAGGTTACTCCAGACGCGTTTAGCCGTGTCCGGCCGCTTAACGGCCGGACTTGAGAATTGCCTTAAGAGGCTGCATTGTACTTCTGCCGCGAGAGCCGCTGTATGTTCCTTCGTTCAGAGAGAGCGTTCAATGTTTCCATTGACCCTGATAACTCCTCGAGGGCCTGGCATCTTGAGCTTGAGGTATGCGTAGTGCGGCACCGTGTTGAACTTTGCAAACGCGGTATGTCCGAGCAGGGCATGATAGCCGCTGCGGAACAGAACTATGTCGAAGATTAACTCCTCGCTTCGGAAGTTATCCGGGGATCCGAAGACCACTTCCAATGTAACTGAGCCTGTACAATTGGCTTCTACACCTGGTATGACGCCTTTAAAGGTCGTCTTGGTAGGTTTAATCCTTGAGGGGTCTATGCCCATTTTGTGCACTGTATCCCGATAAAGCAGGTTTAGGCTGCTGTCGCCGTCCATCAGGACTCTAATGAGGTGAAATCCATCGACGATTGGGTCTAAAACCAACGCGGCGAATCCGCCGTGGCGGATGCTGGTGGGGTGGTCCCTTCGGTCAAAAGTGATCGGGCAGGAGGACCATGGATTGAACTTCGGGGCAACTCGCTCCATCGCGTATACATCCCGGAGTGCACGCTTTCGCTCCCTTTTGGGTATGTGCGTTGCGTATATGATGTTCACCATCCGCACCTGTGGGGGGAAACCCTTCTGTCCTCTATTATTCGGCGGTCGGGTCTCTTCCTCGTCATCGCTATGCAGCCCCTTGTCATTGTTTTCAGCAATTAACTTGCCTCCCTGCTTGAATACCCAATAGTCCCTGTTGGTGTGGTTGGATGGCTTTTCGGGGGTGCCATGTATCTGGCACGAGCGGTCGAGTATTCGGTCCAAATTGGACGGACCCGGAGTAGTTCTTTTGAATGGCTTTTTCCGCTGATCGGGTTTAGAGCCTCTGAATCCGGCATTGACTGCCGTACGTTCACTATTATCGCCGTTAATGCGGCGTTTGTTTTTGTTGCGACGCGACCTGCCATTACGGTCCTTGATATCCGGACTAGTAGAATTTTTGCTGAGGTTGTTGCTGCGTGCTAGCCAGTTGTCCTCACCCGCGCAGAAGCGGGTCATGAGTGATGTGAGGGCTGCCATGGATTTCGGCTTTTCCTGTCCCAGGTGCCGGGCAAGCCACTCGTCGCGAATGTTATGCTTGAAGGCCGCGAGGGCCTCCGCATCCGGACAGTCGACGATTTGGTTTTTCTTGGTTAAGAACCGTGTCCAGAATTGTCTGGCCGATTCGTCTGGCTGCTGAATTATGTGTCTTAGGTCATCAGCGTCTGGTGGTCGAACATAGGTGCCTTGGAAGTTATCGAGGAATGAGGCTTCCAGATCTTCCCAACTCCCAATTGACTCTGCTGGCAAGCTGTTAAGCTAATGCCGGGCTGGTCCTTTAAGCTTTAGGGGGAGATATTTGATGGCGTGAAGATCGTCACCGCGGGCCATGTGGATGTGAAGGAGGTAGTCTTCGATCCACACCGCGGGGTCTGTTGTGCCATCGTAAGATTCAATATTCACGGGTTTAAACCCTTCAGGGATTTGATCATCCATTACTTCATCTGTGAAGCATAGTGGGTGTGTGGCGTCTCTGTACTGGGCGATATCACGACGGAGCTCAAACGAGCTTTGTCTATTTTGTTCGGCCCGGCCGGACTTACTGTGTCCGGCATGACGGTTGTCGTCACGTATCATGGGGCGCCCACGCGATCCATAGATTGATCTTGATTGTCTTGCCTTATCCTCCAATATATCTCGCAAGTTCGGAGCGTTCCCCTATGGCCTTGTGCTTTTCGAGCGATGCCGGGGTACGGTTCTAGTGAAGGGCCTAGAGGCCTCTCTGCCGCGACCACGGGGTGGTCGGTCAGCCGTATTGTCTGCTGGTGATGCAGGTTCATACGCCTCCTCCTCTAATCGGGGGAGCAGCTTGCGTTTAGGGTAGCTTTTGGAGGGGCATTCAAGCTCATGCTCTTCGGCCGCGAGGACTTCAGTCCATCTGTCGGCTAGCAGATCTTGATCAGCTCTAAGCTGTTGCTGCTTTTTCTTGAGGCTGTTCGCCGTGGCCATAAGCCTGCATTTAAAACGCTCTTGTTTGATGGGATCCTCCGGCACGACGAATTCGTCGTCGTCGAGGCTTGCCTCGTCTCCGGAGGGAGGCATATAATCCTCTACCTCTTCTTCTGCCGCTCTCTCATGAGGGCTGGCATCTCCGTCCTCCTATGCTGAATCTTGCTGGAGTGGGTTGTCTTCGGCACTATCTGGGGTGTTATTGTCTCCGGTGCCGGAATCTTCATTCTTGCTGTGGCGGGATTTAGAGCGGCGCCGCTGGCGCCGGTGCTTGGGCTGTTTCTTGGAGGTTCATCCTATGCTGTTCCTTCGCCATTCCCATCCTTTGGATATCCACCACGTATATGTCATATGATGAGGTGGCTTTCCAGTGCCCGGTAGGTGCTGGTTCTTGGTCGTCTCCGGCATCGTCGTCCATACCGTCGATGTCTTCGGAGTCGTAGTCTAGCATGTCGGTTAGATCGTCGACAGTGGCTACTAAGTGGGTGGTGGGTGGGCTTTGAATTTCTTCGTCGTCCGCATCCCAACCGTCCTGACCGCAGTCCGGCCAGGGCTCTCCTGATAGCGAGAGATACTTTAGCGAACTCAAGATGTCGCCGAAAGGTGAGTGTTGAAAGATGTCTGCAGCGGTGAATTCCATGACCGGCGCACAATCGGATTCGATTGGAGGGGGCGCGGGGGGTTCGGAGTCTAGCAAGGAGTCCGGCACCTTGGAGTCACGAGCTTTGTGAGTGACAAGGTCAGTGTTCGGCTCTATCGCCATAGAGGTTGCAGCCCCCGAGGCGGTGTCTAGCCATCCGTCCTCGATCTGTGCAGCCGGCTCCGAATTGAAGATCGGAGCGGGCTCGAGTGCAGCCTCCAGGGTACTGTCCGGCTGCAGAGAGAAATCATGCCCGTCGTGACAATGCGGCGCGCTTGGTTGTGGCTCGAATCCATCAAAGATCAAGTCCCCGCGGGTGTCAGCCGTGAAGTTCAAACTTCCAAATCTGACCTGACGGCCAGGGGCGTAGCTTTCAATCTGCTCCAGATGGCCAAGCGAGTTGGCCCGCAGTGCAAAGCCGCCGAATACGAAGATCTCTCCGGGGTGGAAGGTCTCACCCTAGACTGCGTCGTTGTTGATGATCGAAGAAGCCATCGAGCATATCGGTGACGACACAGAGGAACTCTCAATGAAAGCACCAATGTCGGTGTCAAAACCGGCGGATCTCGGGTAGGGGGTCCCGAACTATGCGTCTAGGCAGATGGTAATAGGAGACAAGGGACACGATGTTTTATCCAGGTTCAGGCCCTCTTGATGGAGGTAAAACCCTACGTCCTGCTTGATTAATATTGATGATGTGTGTTACAAGAGTAGATCTACCACGAGATCAAGGAGGCTAAACCCTAGAAGCTAGCCTATGGTATGATTGTTGTTCGTCCTATGGACTAAAGCCATCCGGTTTATATAGACACCGGAGAGGGCTAGGGTTACACAGAGTCGGTTACAATGGTAGGAGATCTACATATCCGTATCGCCAAGCTTGCCTTCCACGCCAAGGAAAGTCCCATCCGGACACGGGACGAAGTCTTCAATCCTGTATCTTCATAGTCTTGGAGTCCGGCCGATGATGATAGTTCGGCTATCCGGACACCCCCTAGTCCAGGACTCCCTCAGTGGTCATGCTAGGTTCCAGAGAGAGAGAGAGAGAGATCAAAGGTGAGAGGGAGAGAGAGGTAACGAGAGAGAGAGAAGAACGGGAGGAGAGCACGAGGGCCGCCCTGGGAGGTCCCCACGGGGCTTGACGACGGCGAGGAGGGGAGTCGCCGGCGGCAGCTGCTGGCGGCGAGCTCCTGGATCGGGGCTGCTCGAGGGACTCCTCCCCTCGGGTGAGCTCGAGCGGAGGAGCAGGAGGCTCAGGCGCGGAGCGGGCTCGCGGCGGCGGCGGATCCGGGCCCGCGTGGGTCCGGGATGGGCTCCGCGGGCGGGCCGCGGTGGGAGGCGCGGGGAGGACAGGTGGAGGCTCGCGGTTGGCTGCAGAGGCGGCGGTGGACATGTCCGGCGGCAGGCGGATGTGTCCGGCGGCGCGAGGATGAAGATAGCTAGGGTTAGACCGAGAATTTGGACGAGGAGGGCTAATATATAGGTAGAGGGAGCTAGGATACTCCAAATGAGGAGCGGTTTTCGCCCACATGATCGTGATCGAATGACCGAGAGCGTGGAGGGGCTTAGGATGGGCTAGTGGAATGTTTGAAGGGGCGTTGGGCTGCAAAGAGAGGGGCTTATGCGGCTATCCGGTTGACCGTTGGGGCATCAAACGACCTCCAAATGGAACGAAATTTGACGGGCGGTCTACCGGTGATATCCCAATGCCACTCGGTAAATGTCGGTCCATTCCGAGAACGTTTTTATCCCGCTCACGAAACAAGGTCTGAGGGGGGAAACGGGGCACGGCGAGAGTGTCGGATCGCGAAACGGATAACGGGGAAAAAGACCGGATGCAAGTTTTGAAAAACATGCAGATGAAATGCAGATGATGACATGGAAAAATCTAACATGCAAGCAATGACATGGCAACAAAGGCGAATAACTGGAAGACACCTGGCGCATCGAATCTGGGGCGTTACACTACCGAAGGCCATCTCATGGAGAATTTGTTGGGAAGCCTAAGAAAGGGGGTAAGTTTCACGCCCAATATGCGATACTATCCTAAAGAGACTCAAAGGTCCCACCAAGGTTAGAACCGCATATTGATACGCTTTTGCAAGGTGGATATCATTACATCAACATTACATAATAGATGGGGATACATACAGAAGGCATACAATGCCACACGAATACAACATCATCTTACATAAGAGCACCATCCGACTACGGATGAAACACAAACAGAAACTCAAACGACATCCACCCTGCTAGCCCAGGCTGCCGACCTGGAACCTATCCCCTGATCAAAGAAGAAGCAGATGAAGAACTCCAAAATAAGCAAACATCGCTCTTGCGTCATGATCATCGCATAACCTGTACCTGCAACTGTTGTTGTAGTAATCTGTGAGCCACGAGGACTCAATAATCCCATTACCATGGGTATCAAGACTAGCAAAGCTTAATGGGTAAGGAAAGTATAAGTGGTGAGGTTGCTGCAGCGACTAAGCATGATATGGTGGCTAACATACACAGATAAGAGCGAGAAGAGAATCAAACGGAACGGTCGTGAAGCTAGCAATGATCAAGAAGTGATCCTGAACTCCTACTTATGTCAAACATAACCCAAAACCATGTTCACTTCCCGGACTCCGCTGAAAAGAGACCATCATGGCTACACACGCGACTGATGCGTTTTAATTCGAATCTGGTGTCAAGTTCCCTACAACTGGATATTAACAAATTCCCATCTGCCACATAACCGCGGGCACGACTTTCGAAAGTTTAAACCCTGCAGGGGTGTCCCAACTTAGCCCATGATAAGCTCTCGTGGTCAACGAAGGATATTCCTTCTCCCAGGAAGACCCGCTCAGACTCGGAATACTGATTACAAGACATTTTGACAATGGTAAAACAAGACCAGCAAAGCCACCCGAATGTGCCGCCAAATCCTGATAGGAGCTGCACATATCTCATTCTTAAGGCACACCGAATTGTCCAAACTACCGATAGGCCAGCCCAGAGTTGCCCCTGGTGACCACCGGGGGCTGACAGGTTGGACCAACAGTCACGACGAGCACTGGCCTGGGGGGTAAAATAAAGATGACCCTTGAGTCTGCAGAACCCAAGGGAAAAGGCTTAGGTGGAAAATTTTAAAACCAAGGTTGGGCCTTACTGGAGGAGTTTTATTCAAAGAGAACTGTCAAGGGGGTCCCATAAATCACCCAACCGCGTAAGGAACGCAAAATCAAGGAAAACATAACACCGGTATGACGGAAACTAGGGCGGCAAGAGTGGAACAAAACACCAGGCATAAGGCCGAGTCTTCCACCCTTTACCAAGTATATAGATGCATTAATTAAATAAGAGATATTTTGATATCCCAACATAATCATGTCCACCATGGAGCAATCTTCAACTTCACCTGCAACTAACGACGCTATAAGAGGGGCTGAGCAAAAGCGGTAAGATAGTCAAACAACGGTTTGCTGGGCAGGGTGAAAAGGTTGCAGGCTGACATGGCAAATTCGGAGGCTCGAAGAGCAAGTGATAGGTAGCGCAGCAAAGCGATAGAACGAAGCAACTAGCATAGCAATGATAGTAGTGAGATCCAGGGTAGCGGTCATCTTGCCTGAAATCCTGCAAGGAAGAAGAATGAGTCCATGAAGAAGACAAACGGATGGAGTCGAACGAATCCTCAGAACTCCGAAACGAAACCGAAGCTAACGAGAGAAGCAAATCAGAAAAAAGCAAACAACATGGTAAACACACAAGCATAAACATGTCATGATGCACAAACAGGTATGATGCATGACAAAGCTAGATGAGGCTACGCATGGCAAGAGATGATGCAAAACAAGAACAACACATCAAAGCAAGCTTAAATGAGGCCGGAAACAACATATAACAAATCCGGTGGGTCCTCATATGCAAATTTCTAAATTGGTCCAGATCTGAATAAACCTTATGTTCAAGTTGTTAAACAGCAAGTTAAGATGCACCAATATGATCTACACGAAATTCTAGTCAAGTTGCATATAAAGTTCATTTAATTCGGAGCTACGACCTAGAAGATATGAGCAAAACAAGTTGAACATGGCATTGATGCAAAATGCATTCAAAGATCAAGCAAATACACTCACAACATGGATGCAACAAGGCAATATGAAACTACATGCAATTCTAAGCAAGTTTCAAATAGAGCACCCTCAAAACAGAGCAACGGTTCAACACACACACATGAAACGAGTTTAAAGGACAAGCTGTCCAAAACAGCAACTAGGAATTGTACAAGCATCATGAAGATATGCTACAGCACCCCAAAATGGAACCAAAAGGCATGGAAATGATGTAAAAATGAAGCTTAAAAAAACAAGAACACTGAGCTATCTCCAGAAATCACTAGAACATGCTCAAAAGGTCATGGCAATATTGCAAATAATAACAGTTTCAGACTTAGCAGAAATAACATCAGGTTGCAATGTTTAGAGCTATCAAACAACATGTTACAGCAAGATATCATGGCAATCAAATGCATGACATGCTACTACTAAAGACAAAAAACAAATCTCCCTTACTGAACTAATTCCAAAGATCAACAGAAAAGAGGGTAGGATCCATGCAAACATGGCAAACGATATGACAGATTCAGACATGGTAGGAACAACGATAAGTAGGCATGTTGGGGAGCTTTGGACAACTCACCACAGAGCAATAAATGGTATGACAGGGTGACCAACAGTAAGATGACATATTTATGAAGCTAAAAATGGCAATGGAATGGTCATAGGGTTCATGGATCACTAGCAAAACACATGGCAAAATTGAACTTCATGTTAACGGGCTGACAGCAACATTATTTAGCAATATTAGTGCAAGATTACAACAAGCTACAGTAGGCTATAAAAGCAACCAGTGGCATGGGTGGATAGAACATGACATGTATAACAAAACATCATTAGTGAACATCTCCATATTATGCATAGAATGACTTGTAACAGCAGGTTTACATAGCATCATGATATAGCAGATTCAGACTAGCAAAACAGTAACAGCAAGTACCCTACTTCACGAGCTCGATGCACTCACTACAAGACTCACAAAAATACGTGGATTGCACCCCTGTAACGATGGCATGATGTAGCTCAAAACTCATGTAGACATGAAGCTCATAGGATGCACACATAAAATGCAACGAAAATGACAAATCAGCAAGTTCTGTTAACAGACAGGAGTTAACATCATATAGCACTCTTGTAACAACGATAAGGGCATCAACATGACCTCAAACAAACATGGCACAATGGAACAAAATGAAGAGCATCTCACAATGAACATTTTTATATATTAAACGCAGCAAACAGAGCAATGCATATCAAGTTATGGCAGGTCAAATTATGCAACAGAATGCAAAAATTAAGGACTTAGAGAACATCCGGGGTCAACCTCGTGGATCTGGATCTGGCACGGTTTTCGAGGATGGCCCGAGTAGTCGCCGGAGCTCGCAAGGGGAGGGGGTCGGAGTCGAAGGAGGTGGCCGGAGAGGGGTCGGGGTGCCAGCTCTGGGGGCCGGTGAGGTCCGGGGCGGCGCGGGCCGCGCCGGCGGACAGGGGCGGCGGCGGAGCGCAACCGGAGGCGAGCGGCCTTGGGCGCGGCGAGGGCCGGCGACCGGCACCGCAGATCGGCGACGGAGGGAGGCACGGCGGTGGGGCGGCACCGATCAGGGAGGCGCGGGCGGCGCGTGGCGATAGCAGCCCGCGGCGGCGAAGGCGGCGGTGCACGGTGCAAAGGAGCCGCAGGAGGCGAGGTGGGCGCGGAGCTCGCCAGCGGCGAGGCTGTGGGGCGCTCGGGGCACGGGAGCTCGCGCGGGCGGGCGAGGACGGGCCCGGCGGCGGCGGGCGTCCGGGCCGGGAGGGTCGGCATCAGGCTTCGCGGGCCCGCGCTGGAGGCGGCAAAGTGGGGCGCGGGTGGGGACGCCTGGCGGCTCCTGGTTGGGCGAGGGCGAGGGCGGACGTGTCCGGCTGCAGGGTGGACGCGTCCGGCGACGCGCGGAGGAGCGGGGCTAGGGTTTTGGACCCGGAATTTGGACGAGGAGCACATATTTGTAGGTAGAGGGAGTTAGGAGACTCCAAATGAGGTGCGGTTTTCGCCCACACGATCATGATCGAACGACCGAGAGCATGGAGGGGGTTTGGATGGGCTCATGGGCTATGGTTAAGAGGGGCTGGGCTGCAAAGAGAGGGGTTTCGGGCAATGCGGTTAATCGTTGGGGCATCAAACGACCTCCAAATGGAACGAAATTTGACGGGCGGTCTACCGGTGCTATACCAAGGCCACTCGGCAAACCTCTGTCCATTCCGAGAACGTTTTTATCCCGCTCACGAAACAAGGTCTGAGAGGTGCGACGGGCGCGTGCAAGTATGTTTGTGCTCAGAACGGACAACGGAGAGAACCGGGGGAACCCGAACGGATGCAAGTTTTGAAAAACATGCATATGAAATGCAGATGATGACATGGCAAAATGCAACACGCAAGCAAATGACAATGGCAACGAAGGCGAATAACTGGAAGACACCTGACGCATCGAATCCGGGGCATTACAACTCTCCTCCACTAATAAGAGATCTCATCCCAAGATCTTAGGAATGAGACGGAAGAGAAAGAGGAAGAGGTGAAATAAGAACGCAAGAGAAAAAGAAGAACCAAGTCGAGAGCACTCGGGTAGAAAAGAGGAATAGTGAATATGACGAGAATGAAAAGCTCAAGAAAACAAGATATACTCTGAAACCACTCCGGTTAGAACAAGATAGAAAAGGAATGGATAAAAGAATTTGGGCAGCACTCCGACTAAAAATGGAAGGAATAGACCCTGAACTCCACAAGATGGGATGCCACTTGACGAGATGAACAAAGCATTAACATAGTGGAATGAAAAGAACGGATAAGAGAACAACAACTTCCACCATGAATGAATTAGATAGCCTCCTTAGAAGGAAAGATTTAACGGGGTTGCCGAGAAAATCAACAACAAAAGAATAAGTTTGTTGTGGACTTATGGAAAATCCTCTCGAAATTTGAGGTGAAACTGCGCCACAAGCAAATGCTTGAATATCTGAGAAGGCCAGAGAAATGCAAAACTCCACTTCAAAATGTTGGAAATATGCCCTAGAGGCAATAATAAAAGTATTATTATTATATTTCCTTGTTCATGATAATTGTCTTTTATTCATGCTATAGTTGTATTATCCGGAAATCGTAATACACGTGTGAATACTTAGACCACAACATGTCCCTAGTGAGCCTCTAGTTGACTAGCTCATTGATCAACAGATAGTCATGGTTTCCTGACTATGGACATTGGATGTCATTGATAACGGGATCACCTCATTAGGAGAATGATGTGATGGACAAGACCCAATCCTAAGCATAGCACAAAGATCGTGTAGTTCGTTTGCTAGAGCTTTTCCAATGTCAAGTATCTTTTCCTTAGACCATGAGATCATGTAACTCCCGGATACCGTAGGAGTGCTTTGGGTGTACCAAAGTCACAACATAACTGCGTGACTATAAAGGTGCACTACAGGTATCTCCGAAAGTGTCTGTTGGGTTGACACGGATCAAGACTGGGATTTGTCACTCCGTATGACGGAGAGGTATCTCTGGGCCCACTCGGTAATGCATCATCATAATGAGCTCAAAGTGACCAAGTGTCTGGTCACGGGATCATGCATTACGGTACGAGTAGAGTGACTTGCCGGTAACGAGATTGAACGAGGTATTGGGATACCGACGATCGAATCTCGGGCAAGTAACGTACCGATTGACAAAGGGAATTGTATACGGGGTTGCTTAAATCCTCGACATCATGGTTCATCCGATGAGATCATCAAGGAGTATGTGGGATCCAAATTGGGTATCCAGATCCCGTTGTTGGTTATTGACCGGAGAGCCGTCTCGGTCATGTCTGCATGTCTCCCGAACCCGTAGGGTCTACACACTTAAGGTTCGGTGACGCTAGGGTTGTATGAATATGAGTATGCACCAAACCAAAAGTTGTTCGGTGTCCCGGATGAGATCCCGAATGTCACGAGGAGTTCCGGAATGGTCCGGAGGTGAAGAAATATATATAGGAAGTGCAGTTTCGGCCATCAGGAGAGATTCGGGGGTCACCGGTATTGTACCGGGACCACCGGAAGGGTCCCGGGGGTCCATCGGGTGGGGCCACCTATCTCGGAGGGCCCCTTGGGCTGAAGTGGGAGGGGAACGAGCCCCTAGTGGGCTGGTGCGCCCCCCCTTGGGCCCCCCTGCACCTAGGGTTGGAAACCCTAGGGTGGGGGGGCGCCTCCACTTGCCTTGGGGGGCACTCCACCCCCCTGGCCGCCGCCCCCCCTTGGGAGATCCCATCTCCAGGGCCGGCGCCCCACCCCCAGGCGGCCTATATAAAGGGGGGAAGGGCAGCCGCACCCTGAAGTCTTGGCGCCTCCCTCTCCCCTGCTACACCTCCTCCTCCCGTAGTCGCTTGGCGAAGCCCTGCCGGAACCCTGCTGCATCCACCACCACGCCGTCGTGCTGCTGGATCTTCATCAACATCTCCTTCCCCCTTGCTAGATCAAGAAGGAGGAGACGTCACGCTGACCGTACATGTGTTGAACGCGGAGGTGCCATCCATTCGGTGCTAGGATCTCCGGTGATTTGGATCACGACGAGAACGACTCCCTCAACCCCGTTCTCTTGAACGCTTCCGCACGCGATCTACAAGGGTATGTAGATGCACTCGTCTCTCTCGTTGCTAGATGAACTCATAGATTGATCTTGGTGAACGTAGAAAATTCTATTTTATGCAACGTTCCCCAACAGTGGTATCAGAGCTAGGTCTATGCGTAGTTCTCTATTGCACGAGTAGAACACAAATCGGTTGTGGGCGTAGATCTTGTCAACTTGCTTGCCACTACTAGTATTATTTTGCTTCAGCAGTATTGTGGGATGAAGCGGCCCGGACCGACCTTACACGTACGCTTACGTGAGACAGGTTCCACCGACTGACATGCACTAGTTGCATAAGGTGGCTAGCAGGTGTCTGTCTCTCCCACTTTAGTTGGAGCGGATTCGATGAAAAGGGTCCTTATGAAGGGTAAATAGAAGTTGACAAAATCACATTGTGGTTATTCGTAGGTAAGAAAACGTTCTTGCTAGAACCCAATTGCAGCCACGTAAAAGATGCAACAACGATTAGAGGACATCTAACTTGTTTTTGCAGCAATTGCTTTGTGATATGATATGGCCAAAAGTTGTGATGAATGATGAATGATATATTGTGATGTATGAGATCATGTTCTTGTAATAGGAATCACGACTTGCATGTCGATGAGTATGACAACTGGCAGGAGCCATAGGAGTTGTCTTAATTATTGTATAACCTGCGTGTCAATGATTCAACGCCATGTAATTACTTTACTTTATTGCTAAACCGTTAGCCATAGTAGTAGAAGTAATACTTGGCGAGCAACTTCATGGAGACACGATGATGGAGATCATGGTGTCATGCCAGTGAGAAAGATGATCATGGAGCCCCGAAGATGGAGATCAAATGAGCTATATGATATTGGCCATATCATGTCACTACTATATATAATTGCATGTGATGTTTATTATGTTTATGCATCTTGTTTACTTAGAACGACGGTAGTAAATAAGATGATCCCTTATAATAATTTCAAGAAAGTGTTCCCCCTAACTGTGCGCCGTTGCTAAAGTTCGTCGTTTCGAAGCACCACGTGATGATCGGGTGTGATAGATTCTTACGTTCACATACAATGGGTGTAAGACAGTTTTACACATGCAAAAACACTTAGGGTTAACTTGACGAGCCTAGCATGTACAGACATGGCCTCGGAACACAAAGACCGAAAGGTCGAACATGAGTCGTATGGAAGATACGATCAACATGGAGATGTTCACCGATGATGACTAGTCCGTCTCACGTGATGATCGGACACGGCCTAGTTGACTCGGATCATGTAACTCTTAGATGACTAAGGGATGTCAAATCTGAGTGGGAGTTCATTAAATAATTTGATTAGATGAACTTAATTATCATGAACTTAGTCTAAAATCTTTGCAAAATATGTCTTGTAGATCAAATGGCCAACGCTCATGTCAACATGAACTTCAACGCGTTCCTAGAGAAAACCAAGCTGAAAGATGATGGCAGCAACTATACGGACTGGGTCGGGAACCCGAGGATCATCCTCATAGCTGCCAAGAAAGCATATGTCCTTGAAGGACCGCTAGGTGAAGCACCCATCCCAGAGAACCAAGACGTTATGAACACTTGGCAGTCACGTGCTGATGATTACTCCCTCGTTCAGTGCGGCATGCTTTACAGCTTAGAACCAGAGCTCCAAAAGCGTTTTGAGCAACACGGAGCATATGCGATGTTCGAGGAGCTGAAAATGGTTTTCCAAGCTCATGCCCGGGTCAAGAGATATGAGGTCTCTGACAAGTTCTATAGTTGTAAGATGGAGGAAAAAAGTTATGTCAGTGAGCACATACTCAAAATGTCTGGGTTGCACAACCTCCTGTCCCAGCTGGACATTAACCTCCCAGACGAGGCGGTCATTGACAGAATCCTTCAGTCGCTCCCACCGAGCTACAAGAGCTTTGTGATGACCTACAACATGCAGGGGATGGTGAAAACTATTCTTGAAGTATTTTCAATGCTGAAGTCAGCAGAGGTAGAAATCTAGAAAGAACATCAAGTGTTGATGGTCAATAAAACCACCAAGTTCAAGAAGGGCAAGGGTAAGAAGAACTTCAAGAAGGACGGCAAAGATGTTGCCGCGCTCGGTAAGCCAGTTGCCGGGAAGAAGTCAAAGAATGGACCCAAGCCTGAGACTGAGTGCTTTTATTGCAAAGGGAAGGGTCACTGGAAGCGGAACTGCCCCAAATACTTAGCAGACAAGAAGGCCGGAAACACTAAAGGTATATTTGATATACATGTAATTGATGTGGACCTTACCAGTACTCGTAGTAACTCCTGGGTATTTGATACCGGTGCCGTTGCTCACATTTGTAACTCACAACAGGAGCTACAGAATAAGCGGAGACTGGCGAAGGACGAGGTGACGATGCGCGTCGGGAATGGTTCCAAGGTCGATGTGATCGCCGTCGGCACGCTACCTCTACATTTACCTACGGGATTAGTTTTAAACCTCAATAATTGTTATTTAGTGCCAAGTTTGAGCATGAACATTGTATCTGGATCTCGTTTAATGCGAGATGGCTACTCATTTAAATCCAAGAATAATGGTTGTTCTATTTATATGAGAGATATGTTTTCTGGTCATGCCCCGATGGTCAATGGTCTATTCTTAATGAATCTTGAACGTAATGTTACACATATTCATAGTGTGAATACCAACAGATGTAAAGTTGATAACGATAGTCCCACATACTTGTGGCACTGCCGCCTTGGTCACATTGGTGTCAACCGCATGAAGAAGCTCCATGCTGATGGACTTTTAGAGTCTCTCGATTATGAATCATTTGACACATGCGAACCATGCCTCATAGGCAAAATGACTAAGACTCCGTTCTCCGGAACAATGGAGCGAGCAACCAACTTATTGGAAATCATACATACTGATGTGTGTGGTCCAATGAGCGTTGAGGCTCGCGGAGGATATTGTTATGTTCTCACTCTCACTGATGACTTAAGTAGATATGGGTATGTCTACTTGATGAAACACAAGTCTGAGACCTTTGAAAAGTTCAAGGAATTTCAGAATGAAGTGGAGAATCAACGTGATCGAAAAATAAAGTTCTTACGATCAGATCGTGGAGGAGAATATTTAAGTCACGAATTTGGTACGCACTTAAGAAAATGTGGAATCGTTTCACAACTCACGCCGCCTGGAACACCTCAGCGTAATGGTGTGTCCGAACGTCGTAATCGCACTCTATTGGATATGGTGCGATCTATGATCTCTCTTACCGATTTGCCGCTATCATTTTGGGGATACGCTCTAGAGACAGCTACATTCACTTTAAACAGGGCTCCGTCTAAATCCGTTGAGACGACACCGTATGAATTATGGTTTGGAAAGAAGCCTAAGCTGTCGTTTCTAAAAGTTTGTGGATGCGATGCTTATGTCAATAAACTTCAACCTGAAAAGCTCGAACCCAAGTCGAAAAAATGCGTCTTCATAGGATACCCTAAGGAAACCATTGGGTATACCTTCTACCTTAGATCCGATGGCAAGATCTTTGTTGCCAAGAACGGATCCTTTCTGGAAAAAGAGTTTCTCTCGAAAGGAGTAAGTGGGAGGAAAGTAGAACTCGATGAAGTACTACCTCTTGAACCGGAAAGTAGTGCAGCTCAGGAAAATGTTCCTGTGGTGCCTACACCGACTGGAGAGGAAATTAATGATGATGATCAAGGTACTTCGGATCAAGTTGCTACTGAACTTCGTAGGTCCACAAGGACACGTCCCACACCAGAGTGGTATGGCAACCCTGTCATGGAAATCATGTTGTTAGACAACGGTGAACCTTCGAACTATGAAGAAGTGATGGTGGGCCCAGATTCCAACAAATGGTTGAAGCCATGCAATCCGAGATAGAATCCATGTATGAAAACAAAGTATGGACTTTGACAGACTTGCCCGATGATCGGCGGGCGATAGAAAACAAATGGATCTTTAAGAAGAAGACGGACGCAGATGGTAATGTTACCATCTATAAAGCTCGACCTGACGCTAAGGGTTATCGGCAAGTTCAAGGGGTTAACTATGATGAGACTTTCTCTCCCGTAGCGAAGCTGAAGTCCTTCCGAATCATCTTAGCAATTGCCGCATACTATGATTATGAGATATGGCAGATGGACGTCAAAACTGCATTCCTTAACGGCTATCTTAAGGAAGAGCTGTATATGATGTAGCCAGAAGGTTTTGTCAATCCTAAGAATGCTAACAAGGTATGCAAGCTCTAGCAATCCATTTATGGGCTGGTGCAAGCATCTCGGAGTTGGAACATTCGCTTTGATGAGATGATCAAAGCGTTTGGGTTTATGCAGACTTATGGAGAAGCATGTGTTTACAAGAAAGTGAGTGGGAGCTCTGTAGCATTTCTCATATTATATGTAGATGACATACTTTTGATGGGAAATGATATAGAACTTTTGGACAGCATTAAGGCCTACTTGAATAAGTGCTTTTCAATGAAGGACCTTTTAGAAGCTGCTTACATATTAGGCATCAAGATTTATAGGGATAGATCGAGACGCCTCATAGGTCTTTCACAAAGCACATACCTTGATAAGATTTTGAAGAAGTTCAAAATGGATCAGTCCAAGAAAGGGTTCTTGCCTGTATTGCATGGTGTGAGATTGAGCTCGGCTCAATGCCCGACCACGGCAGAAGATAAAGAAGATATGAGTGTCATCCCCTATGCCTCAGCCATAGGATCTATTATGTATGCCATGCTGTGTACCAGACCTGATATAAACCTTGCCGTAAGTTTGGTAGGAAGGTACCAAAGTAATCCTGACAAGGAACACTGGATAGCGGTCAAGAATATACTTAAGTACCTGAAAAGGACAAAGGACATGTTTCTCGTTTATGGAGGTGACGAAGAGCTCGTCGTAAAGGGTTACGTCGACACTAGCTTCGACACAGACCTGGATGACTCTAAGTCACAAACCGGATACGTGTATATGTTGAATCATGGAGAAGTAAGCTGGCGCAGTTGAAAGCAGAGTGTCGTGGCGAGATCTACATGTGAAGCGGAGTACATGGCAGCCTCTGAGGCAGCACATGAATCAATATGGATGAAGGAGTTCATCACCGACCTAGGAGTCATACACAATGCATCGGGGCCAATCACTCTCTTCTATGACAACACTGGAGTTATTGCCCTTGCCAAGGAGACCAGGTTTCACAAGAAGACCAAGCACATCAAGCGTCGTTTCAACTCCATCCGTGAAAATGTTCAAGATGGAGACATAGAAATTTGCAAAGTACATACGGATCTGAATGTCGCAGATCCGTTGACTAAACCTCTTCCGCCAGCAAAACATGATCAACACCAGAACTCTATGGGTGTTCGATTCATCACAATATAACTAGATTATTGACACTAGTGCAAGTGGGAGACTGTTGGAAATATGCCCTAGAGGCAATAATAAAAGTATTATTATTATATTTCCTTGTTCATGATAATTGTCTTTTATTCATGCTATAATTGTATTATCCGGAAATCGTAATACACGTGGAATACTTAGACCACAACATGTCCCTAGTGAGCCTCTAGTTGACTAGCTCGTTGATCAACAGATAGTCACGGTTTCCTGACTATGGACATTGGATGTCATTGATAACAGAATCACATCATTACGAGAATGATGTGATGGACAAGACCCAATCCTAAGCATAGCACAAAGATCGTGTAGTTCGTTTGCTAGAGCTTTTCCAATGTCAAGTATCTTTTCCTTAGACCATGAGATCGTGTAACTCCCGAATACCGTACGAGTGCTTTGGGTGTACCAAACGTCACAACGTAACTGGGTGACTATAAAGGTGCACTACAGGTATCTCCGAAAGTGTCTGTTGGGTTGACACGGATCGAGACTGGGATTTGTCACTCCGTATGACGGAGAGGTATCTCTGGGCCCACTCGGTAATGCATCATCATAATGAGCTCAAAGTGACCAAGTGTATGGTCACGGGATCATGCATTATGGTACGAGTAAAGTGACTTGCCGATAATGAGATTGAACGAGGTATTGGGATACCAACGATCGAATCTCGGGCAAGTAACGTACCGATTGACAAAGGGAATTGTATACGGGGTTGCTTAAATCCTCGACATCGTGGTTCATCCGATGAGATCATCGAGTAGTATGTGGGAGCCAACAAGGGTATCCAGATCCCGCTGTTGGTTATTGACCGGAGAGCCGTCTCGGTCATGTCTGCATGTCTCCTGAACCCGTAGGGTCTACACACTTAAGGTTCGGTGACGCTAGGGTTGTATGAATATGAGTATGCAGCAAACTGAAAGTTGTTTGGAGTCTCGTATGAGATCCCGGACATCATGAGTAGTTCCGGAATGGTCCAGAGGTAAAGAATTATATATAGGAAGTGCAGTTTCGGCCATCGGGGGAGTTTCGGGGGTCACCGGTATTGTACCGGGACCACCGGAAGGGTCCCAGGGGTCCACCGGGTGGGGCCACCTATCCCGGAGGGCCCTGTGGGCTGAAGTGGGAGGGGAACCAGCCCCTAGTGGGCTGGTGCGCCCCCCCTTGCCCCCCCTGCGCCTAGGGTTGGAAACCCTAGGGTGGGGGCGCCTCCACTTGCCTTGGGGGGCACTCCACCCCCCTGGCCGCCCCCTCTTGGGAGATCCCATCTCCAGGGCCGGCGCCCCCCCCTAGGGGGCTTATATAAAGGGGGGAGGGAGGGCAGCCGCACCCTGAAGTCTTGGCGCCTCCCTCCCCCCTGCTACACCTCCTCCTCCCGTAGTCGCTTGGCGAAGCCCTGTCGGAACCCTGCTGCATCCACCACCACACTGTCGTGCTGCTGGATCTTCATCAACCTCTCCTTCCCCCTTGCTGGATCAAGAAGGAGGAGACGTCACGCTGACCGTACGTGTGTTGAGCGCGGAGGTGCCGTCCGTTCGGCGCTAGGATCTCCGGTGATTTGGACCACGACGAGAACGACTCCCTCAGCCCCATTCTCTTGAACGCTTCCACACGCGATCTACAAGGGTATGTAGATGCACTCCTCTCTCTCGTTGCTAGATGAACTCATAGATTGATCTTGGTGAACGTAGAAAATTTTATTTTATGCAACATTCCCCAACACAAAAGAATACAGAGAATTAATTGCACTTTGAGATGCAAGAAGAAAAGATACTTGAACTCCTCCAACAAAATCTTGCTGAAAACTTGAAGAATGAATTAAATCATGAAGAACCACCATGAAGAACTCCGGTGACAAAAGGATAATGACATAGAATGAAGGATGAAAAGAATGAGACTTAAACCTTGCGGTGATTTAGATGGAGGCTCCGATGAAATGGCCGAGGAAATTTGAATTCCGGAAAGAAAAGATGAAAACACTTGGAACTAGAATTTATTCCTCACGAACAAACTCCGAAGAAAAAGGATTACTAGACGATGATGAAATAAGAATAAGAATTACGTTATGCTTATCCTCATCCAATTTAATGGGTGACGAGTGGATTTGGCATGCAACTTATTCCTCTTGAAAAGGATTGAGAAATGACATATCGCAAACTTGAGAAGGTCTTCATGAACCACCGGTAGGATTGGAAGAATGAATGAATTAATATGATAATCAAGGAAAAAGGAATCTGAAGGAACCACCAAAAGAATTAGAAAAATGACTGATGAAAGAGAGTGAATCACCAGGAAGAATTAGAAGAACAAATATGTTTGATGGGATTTAGATGCAAGAGAACGGGAAAAAGCACTTGAATGAAGCACCGGGATAATTAGAGAACGATAGTTGGAATGATGTCCTCCGGTGAAACGAAAAGAACTCAACTCCTGAAATACTCCGGATGGGTAAGAAAGAATATCTGACAAACTGAAATAAATCGAGAGGATGATATGAAGCTAGAACCATGAATCTTCGAGAGGACGGCCAAGATTTAGAGGAAAACTCTTCTTCAGTCTTCAAATGACGACGAGAAAAACACCACCAAAATACTGCGATCCTTTGGGAGAATGAAAAGCGAAGAGGTTGAGCCAACAATGAAAAGAATTGAAATCGATCTTCAAAAGGCATGTGAGTGATGGAATCCATTCTTATGTCACACTTTGAAAAGAATTTGAGAATAGCTCCAGGGGAATTAGAAGAGTCAGGTAAGATCCTGGGAAAAGACCTGTGGGTTAGGGCCCACTGAAGAGATAACACCGTTGGAAAGGTTTGTTGAAGAGATAGATGATGCACCGGAACAATTGAAATATTTGAATGAGGTGACAACCTCGAATTAATTCGAACACAAACGAATCTCCTGAGATGTCTTCCGAACTCCGGAATGACTAAATGGCGAGAGGCGAACGAGCAGGGAAAACACTTGATCCAAGGAAAAGAATATGATCAACCGAAAACTCTAATGGAGTCCACCGGAAAGAAAACAAGATGAATCAATGATGAACTTGACGGGGATTCACCGGTTGAAACTAGTTGAGGGAAGATTGAAGAGGCTCCACACGAATGAAATAGCTTCTCGAATAAAGGCTCAGACTCTGGGAAGAAAAGGGGTGGGAGGGCGGGAAAAACACAGGCAACTGCAACGACGAATAATTGAATAGAGAAGCGCCGGTTGAAATGCTTGAGGAGAGAGTGCAAAAACTTTGCACGAGTAGGATGGATACTCGATTACGGACTCCGGCTCTGAGAAGAAAAAGGGTGGGCGGGTGGGAAAAATAAAACATCTGAGGATTGATCTTGCAAAAACAAAGAAGGTTGAATCAACTTGATGAGAAATGCACCGGACGAAAAGAGCTGAGAACCAATGATCGGAAAACCAACTGCGTGATCCGAAAGAAAGTTTGAAGGGGAAGAGGAGTAATTCAAAACACCTATGTCAAGATTCCTCACCAGAGAGACAAAGGGGCTGAGGAGTAAAAAGAATTCCTACTCTCCGATATAACTAGACTCCGAAAATAGTTTTTATTCTAGACTCGACAACGGCCAAACTATACGATCACTCAAGGGGGCTCCTAAGGTCGGTCGAGGCTCTGATACCAACTTGTCATGCCCAATATGCGATATTATCCTAAAGAGACTCAAAGGTCCCACCAAGGATAGAACTGCATATTGATACGCTTTTGCAAGGTGGATATCATTACATCAACATTACATAATAGATGGGGATACATACAAAAGGCATACAATGCCACACGAATACAACATCATCTTACATAAGAGCACCATCCAACTACGGATGAAACACAAACAGAAACTCAAACGACATCCACCCTACTAGCCCAGGTTGCCGACCTGGAACCTATCCCCTGATCGAAAAAGAAGCATAAGAAGAACTCCAAAATAAGCAAACATCACTCTCGCGTCATGATCATCGCATAACCTGTACCTGTAACTGTTGTTGTAGTAATCTATGAGCCACGAGGACTCAGCAATCCCATTACCATGGGTATCAAGACTAGCAAAGCTTAATGGGTAAGGAAAGGACAAGTGGTGATATTGCAGTAGCGACTAAGCATGATATGGTGGCTAACATACGCAGATAAGAGTGAGAAGAGAAGCAAACGGAACGGTCGTGAAGCTAGCAATGATCAAGAAGTGATCCTGAACTCCTACTTACGTCAAACATAACCCAAAACCGTGTTCACTTCCCGGACTCCGCCGAAAAGAGACCATCGCGGCTACACACACGGTTGATGTGTTTTAATTCGAATCTGGTGTCAAGTTCTCTACAGCCGGATATTAACAAATTCCCATCTGCCACATAACCGCGGGCACGGCTTTCGAAAGTTTAAACCCTGCAGGGGTGTCCCAACTTAGCCCATCATAAGCTCTCGCGGTCAACGAAGGATATTCCTTCTCCCAGGAAGACCCGATCAGACTCGGAATCCCGGTTACAAGACATTTCGACAATGGTAAAACAAGACCAGCAAAGCCACCCGAATGTGCCGACAAATTCTGATAGGAGCTGCACATATCTTGTTCTCAGGGCACACCGGATTGTCCAAACTTACGATAGGCCAGCCCAGAGTTGCCCCTGGTGACCATAGGCGTCTGACAGCTTGGACCAACACTCACGACGAGCACTGGCCCGGGTGGGTAAAATAAAGATGACCCTTGAGTCTGCAGAACCCAAGGGAAAAAGGCTTAGGTGGAAAATGTTAAAACCAAGGTTGGGCCTTACTGGAGGAGTTTTATTCAAAGCGAACTGTCAAGGGGGTCCCATAAATCACCCAACCGCGTAAGGTACGCAAAATCAAGGAACATAACACCTGTATGATGGAAACTAGGGTGACAAGAGTGGAACAAAACACTAGGCATAAGGCCGAGTCTTCCACCCTTTACCAAATATATAGATGCATAAATTAAATAAGAGATATTTTGATATCCCAACATAATCGTGTCCACCATGGAGCAATCTTCAACTTCACCTGCAACTAACAACGCTATAAGAGGGGCTGAGCAAAAGCGGTAACATAGCCAAACAACGGTTTGCTGGGCAGGGTGAAAAGGTTAGAGGCTGACATGGCAAATTGGGAGGCTCGAAGAGCAAGTGATAGGTAGTGCAACAAAGCGATAGAATGAAGCAACTAGCATAGCAATGATAGTAGTGAGATCCAGGGTAGCTGTCATCTGGCCTGAAATCCTGCAAGGAAGAAGAAGGAGTCCATGAAGAATACAAACGGATGTAGTCGAACGAATCCTCACAACTCCGGAACGAAACCGAAGCTAACAAGAGAAGCAAACCGGAAAGAAGCAAACAATATGGTAAACACACAAGCATAAACATGTCATGATGCACAAACATGTATGATGCATGACAAAGCTAGATGAGGCTACTCATGGAAAGAGATGATGCAAAACAAGAACAACACATCAAAGCAAGCTTAAATGAGGCCGGAAACAACATATAACAAACCCGGTGGGTCCTCGTATAAAAATTTCGAAATTGGTCCAGATCTGAATAAACCTTATGTTCAAGTTGTTTAACAGAAAGTTAAGATGCACCAAGATGACCTACACGAAAGTCTAGTCAAGTTGCATATAAAGTTCATTTAATTCGGAGCTACGGCCTAGAAGATATGAGCAAAACAAGTTGAACATGGCATTGATGCAAAATGCATTCAAACATCAAGCAAATACACTCAAAACATGGATGCACCAAGTTAATATGAAACTACATGCAATTCTAAGCAAGTTTCATATAGAGCACACTCAAAACGGAGTAACGGTTCAACACACACACATGAAACAATTTTGAAGGACAAGATGTCCAAAATAGCAACTAGGCATCTTACAAGCATCATGAAGATATTCTACAGCACCCCAACATGGAAACAAAAGGCATGGACATGATATACAAATGAAGCTTAACAAAACATGAACACTGAGCTATCTCCAGAAATCACGAGAACATGCTCAAAAGGTCATGACAAGATTGCAAATAATAACAGTTTCAGACTTGGCAGAAATAATATCAGGTTGCAATGTTTAGAGCTATCAAGCATGTTACTGCAAGATATCATGGCAAACAAATGCATGGCATGCTACTACTGAAAACAAATAACAAATCTCCCTTAATGAACTAATTCCAAAGATCAATAGAAAAGATGGTAGGATCCATGCAAACATGGCAAACGATATGACAGATTCAGACATGGCAGGAACAACGATAAGTAGGCATGTTGGTGAGCTACTACAACTCACCACAGAGCAATAAATGGCATTAAAAGGTGACCAACAGTAAGAAGACATATTTATAAAGCTAAAAATGGAAATATCATGGTCATAGGGTTCATGGATCACTAGCAAAACACATGGCAAAACTGAACTTCATGTTAACGGGCTGACAGCAACATTATTTAGTAATTTTAGAGCAAGATTACAACAAGCTACGGTAGGCTATAAATGCAACCAGTCACATGGGTGGATAGAACATGACATGTATAACAAAACATCATTAGTAAACATCTCCATATTATTCGTATAATGACTTGTAGCAGCAGGTTTACATAGCATCATGATATAGCAGATTCAGACTAGCAAAACAGTAACAGCAAGTACCCTACTTCACGAGCTCGATGCACTCACTACAAGACTCACAAGAATACATGGATTGCACTCCTGTAAGAATGACATGATGTAGCTCAAAACTCATGTAGACATCAAGCTCATAGGATGCACACATAAAATGCAACGAAAATGACAAATCACCAAGTTCTGTTAACAGACAGCAGTTAACATCATATATTACTCTTGTAACGCTGATAAGGGCATCAACATGACCTCAAACAAACATGGAACAATAGAACAAAATGAATAGCATCTCACAATGAACATTTCGATATATTAAATGCCGCAAACGGAGCAACACACATCAAGTTATGGTAGGACAAAGTATGCACCAGAATGCAAAAATTAAGGACTTGGAGAAAATCCGGGGTCGACCTCGTGGATCTGGATCTGGCACGGTTTTCGAGGATGGTCGGAGTAGTCGCCGGAGCTCGCGAGGGGAGGCGGTCGGAGTCGAGGGAGGTGGCCGGAGAGGGGTCGGGGTGCCGGTTCCAGGGGACGGGGAGGTCCGGGGCAGCGGGCCGCGCCGGCGGACAGGAGCGGCGGCGGAACGCGACCGGAGGTGAGCGGCCTCGGGCGCGGCGAGGGCCGGCGACTGGCACCGCAGATCGGCGGCGGAGGGAGGCACGATGGCGGGGCGGCTCTGGCCGGGGAGGCGCGGGCGGCGCGTGGCGATGGCGGCCCGCGGTGGCGAAGGCGGCGGGGCACGGCGCAGAGGAGCCGCGGGAGGCGAGGCGGGCGCGGAACTCACCGGCGGCGAGGCTGTGGGGCACTCGGGGCATGGGAGCTCGCGCGGGCGGGCGAGGATGGGCCCGGCGGCGGCGAGCGTCCGGGCCGGGAGGGCCGGCGTCGGGCTTCGCGGGCCCACGCTAGAGGCGGCGAAGTGGGGAGCGGGCGGGGACGCGTGGAGGCTTCTGGTTGGGCGAGGGCGAGGGCGGACGTGTCCGGCTCCGGGGTGGACGCGTCCGGTGGCGCGGGGAGGAGCGGGGCAAGGGTTTTGGACCCGGAATTTGGACGAGGAGCACATATTTATAGGTAGAGGGAGCTAGGAGACTCCAAATGAGGTGCGATTTTCTCCCACACGATCGTGATCGAACGACTGAGAGCATTGAGGGGGTTTGGATGGGGTCATGGACTATGGTGAAGAGGGGCTGGGCTGCAAAGTGAGGGGTTTCAGACTACACAGTTAACCGTTGGGGCATCAAACAACCTCCAAATGGAACGAAATTTGACGGGCGGTCTACCAGTGCTATACCAAGGCCACTCGGCAAACCTCGGTCCATTCTGATAACGTTTTTATCCCGCTCACGAAACACAGTCTGAGATGTGCGATGGGCGCGTGCAAGTGTGTCTGTGCTCAGAACGGACAACAGAGAGAACCGGGGGAACCCGAACTGATTCAAGTTTTGAAAAACATGCAGATGAAATGCAGATGATGACATGGCAAAATGTAACACGCAAGCAAATGACAATGGCAACGAAGGCGAATAACTGGAAGACACCTGATGCATCAAATCCGGGGCGTTACAGTAAGCACTCGTAGACAATTAGCAAACTATTGTGAACATCACGCGTTTGTTTCTTGTGTCAAACCCCAAAAGGTCTATGAGGCGCTCAAGGACCCGGATTGGCTCAATGCCATGCATGAAGAACTCAACAACTTCGAGCATAACCAAGTGTGGAAATTAGTGCCAAGGCCAACCGGAAATCATAATGTCATTGGAACCAAGTTGATTTTCAAGAACAAGCAAGATGCTCATGGGATCATTGTTCACAACAAGGCTCGCTTGGTGGCACAAGGCTACTCCCAAGTCGAGGGTAACGACTACAGTGAAACCTTTGCTCCTGTTGCTCGCCTTGAATCTATTTGTTTGTTGATTGCTTATGCTTCTCATCATAATTTCACGTTGCAACAAATGGATGTGAAGAGTGCTTTTCTTAATGTTCCCATTAATGAGTTGGTGTATGTCAAACAACCCCCCAGGTTCGAAGATCCCTTCTTCCCCGATCATGTGTACCAACTCCACAAGGCGCTCTATGGCCTTAAACAAGCCCCACGTGCGTGGTATGAGCATATTACGGAGTTGTTACAAGATCGTGGGTTCGAAATCGGGAAGATCGACCCCACTCTTTTTACTAAGAAGGTCAAAGGGGAGTTGTTTGTGCGCCAACTATATGTTGATGATATTATTTTTGGTTCCCCTAACAAAGCTTTCAATGAAGAATTTGCCGCTCTCATGACCTCAAAGTTCAAGATGTCTATGATGGGAGAGTTGAAGTTCTTTCTCGGGTTTGAAATCAAGCAAAGAAGAGAAGGAACCTTCATCAACCAAGGCAAGTACACTCAAGACATGTTAAAGAGATTCAAGCTAAGTGATGTCAAGCCGACTTCCACCCCAATGCCAACCAAGTGCCAACTTGACATTGATCCAAATGGTAAACCGATGGATCAAAAGGTATATCGCTCCATGATTGGCTCCTTGCTTTTACCTTTGTGCATCTAGACCGGATATCATGTTGAGTGTGGGAATTTGTGGACGGTTTCAAGCCGCGCCAAAGGAAAGTCACTTGGTGGCGGTCAAGCGAATCTTTCGATATTTGGCTCATACCCCAAACTTTGGCTTATGGTACCCAAGAGGAGCAAACTTCAAACTTGAAGTATATTTGAATTCCGATTGGGCGGGAGACAAAGTGGATAGGAAGTCCACTTCCAGAGGGTGCCAATTTCTTGGTTGCTCTTTAGTTAGTTGGTCTTCCAGGAAGCAAAGTTGTGTGTCTCTCTCGTCCACCGAAGCGGAGTATGTGGAGGCCGATAGTTGTTGTGCACAACTCTTATGGATGAGGCAAACTTTAAAGGACTATGGTGTCATTTGTGACAAAGTGCCTCTTTGGTGTGACAATGAAAGTGCCATCAAGATTTCTCTCAACCCGGTGCAACACTTCAAGATGAAAAATATTGAGATTCGGTATCACTTCATCCGGGATCATATTAGGCGAGGGGAGATCAAGCTCAAATATGTCAAGACTCATGATAACCTTGGAGATATCTTCATGAAGCCCTTGGATGAAGCAAGATTTCACGAGTTAAGGAATGAGCTAAATATCATTGATTCGAGCAATGTGACTTGAACCCTTGCACACCCACCACACTCAAATTGTTGTCTAGTTTAGGTGTAGGCATGAACATAGGGGGAGTGTTGTTCTCTCAATGAACTCTCCTCCCCCCCCCATTATGCATAAATTGACCTCCTCTTTCACATTTGCCATTTTTATGGTACTTGTGCTTCAAAGACGAGTTTTGGTCATGGGCCCAAGGATAATTCTTCACGGTGCCATACCAATCAACTCAAACATAGGTGGCTCCGGCCACCGCCCTCTCCGTGGAGAGTTTGTGTCTCATTGTGGTCCTTGTTGTCTCTTGCTTTTTCGTTCTTTTGTTCGCTTGAAGGTTTCGTGCAAAGGTGGCTTGAAACAACATTTTCTTGGGTTCACGGTACTACCGTGGCTTGCCACGGTACTAGCGCAAGGACACGGTACTACCGCAACCAGCATGGCAGTAATTTTTTACTACCGCTGGTGGAGCAGTACTACCGCCCACTGCGTGGTACTTCCGCCCGGGCGGTACTACCGCGAGGACACGCGGTACTATCGTGGCGTAGCGAGCGTGTGGGGGTTAAGAGCGGGCAGGGGGAGTTCTAACTCCCCCATACCCATTCTCCTTCTCCCCACGCCGCCTCTCTCTCTCCTGCCCAAGCCGGCGCCGGAGGCCCTCGCCGGATCTCTATCTCCGGCTGCTCTCCTCGGATTCCGATCGGTGGGATCATTCCCCACCACTTCCTCTTGCCATGGACCCAGGTTTCTCCCCAAATCCCTCTCTTTTTGTCTTGTTCCTTCGTTCCTAGGTTTTTGGGGAGATGCATGATGTTCTTGAGATTTTAGGCTAAATCTTTGCAAGAGTAGGATGTAGGAGAGAAGTTATGCATAGAGATGGTACTTGCTATGTTGCCCTATGATGGATTTGATCAACCATTGTACTGCGGAGTGCTCACGACTGTGTAGATCTTGCCGTGGTTTCGGATCTGCAGCCGTGTGATACTACCGCATCTCCGGTGCGGTACTACCGCTCGTACGGTACTACCGCTCCTCCGAGCAGTACTACCGCACTAGGCATGACACTAAAATTTTACTGCCGCACCTAGCCACAGTACTACCGTGCCTCCCTAGCACGGTACTATCGGGGATCGGAGCAGCACTAAATTTTTAGTTCCGCACCTACCGCAATACTACCATTGTCTCAAATCCGTCAGGTGGCAATTATCACGTGCTACTTCTACTTGTTTCACCTGCTTTGTTGGTTTCTTTGCATTGATCCTTCTTGCGTCTATTGCGTGTTTGTCTTGTGGTGTGTGTTTTAGGTGGTGGCTCTGGTGCTACTGCTCGCTGTTCCAATCCAAGCCGTGACACCGAGTCCAAGAGGCTGTGCAACCAAGATGAAGCTCCAGAGGGCTCCAATGCCCCCCCTCGCAGAACCAAGCACACCGCCAACAAGGAGAAGGAGCCCGTTGTGGGCATCGATGAGATGCCTCTGGCTGAGTTCATCTCTCAAAGGAAGATCAATCCCTATATGAATCCCCGAGCCAACTTCAGAGGGAATGATCTATTTTGGACCAAGCAGCAGAATGTCACCATATATGGATGTGATCAAGGCCAAGCAGAACCACTATGTGGAAGTTCACTGGATTGACATGCATCACATGAGGCAGGACAAGCACCGTAACTACTTTGGAGAAGCTCTGGATCTAGTGGTGCAGTTTGGCATTGAGCACATGATGACCTTCCACCTGGACTTTGACCCAGACAATGTGGCTCAGTTCTTTGCTTCAGTCCACTTCCACACTGATGACGCAAGTACCATGACATGGATGACCAATGGTCAAAAGTTGACTACTACATGGAAGGAGTTCATGGATCTGCTTCATGTTCCCGATGATGGGCTCGACACGCCTACTAGAGTTTGCCCTCATGCCAATGCTGAATCTACCAACAAGAACAAGCTCCAGCCATTCCTAGTTGAGAAGACTCTTGCTAGCAAGAAGAAGGTGTGGGTGCTGAACTCTTTCCTTGACATCATGCATCGGATCTTCCGCAACACCCTCTTCCCGCGCATCGGTGACAAGGACAAGGTGCATGCTTAGCTCGTGGATATGATGCTCCTTTGTGAGGCTGCGCGTCAGGTTCGGACTCTACCACTGGATGTCTCACACATCATGTGGTGCGAGCTTCAGTTTGCGGTGCTCAACCATAAGGTACCCATCTATGGGCCTTATCTGTTTCTCTTGATCTCCAAAACGTGGGAGAAGATTTTCCCTGATGAGGAGTTCGAGGCCCTGTGATGGATTTGCCATGAGCCAGTCAAACTCTGCATCAAGAGCCAATAAGCCAACACCACCACCTCTGCTGGATCCGTAGCTGCCTCAATGGATGTGATCGAGGAGGAGGAAGATGCTGAAGGCAGTTTTGATGGATACACTCCTCCCTCTTATAAGCCATCTTGGGCAAAGAAGCTCAAGTCAAAGATGAAGAAGTTGTTCTGCATGCAGTCTCAGGGTCAACATAGGGCACATGTTGCTCAGAAGTAGAGTCGATGTCGCGACAATAGGATCTTGAGGAACCTTGGAGAGGAGGTGTCTAGTGGTTCTGAGAAGCACATCACTCCCAAGGCAGACTGGATGGCCAAGCAAGGCCTCGTGTGGACTGAGTCTGAGGAGGAGACGGAGGATCCCATCCCTGCTGCTGACTCCGACGATGAGTCGTTTTCAGCCTGATCCACCACTTGTGTTTAGGTGTCCTCTCTGTCTTTTTGGCGTCTCAATGCCAAAGGGGGAGAGAGTGTAGGGATTTGCGAGTCTTTTGTCGTGCTTGTGTTTTCTTTGCTCGCGTTTGTTTTGTTGAACCTTGCTTGCTTTGGTTTAGTTTGCTCGTGAGACTTGTTCCATCATATGGTGTAAGACATATGCACTCCATCGTACCTTATTGAGCCTATGATATATTGTGTTAGTTAAGCTATGCTCATTATTACTATCTTGTTTAGTGTTTGCCTTATTGTTGCGCGACATGCTTCATCTCTAAAATATAGGGGGAGTGTTGATCCTAGTATTTGTGTCGTGCAGTTCAAAGCACTTATCTAGATAGCACGCATCTAGGGGGAGCCCGTCTATATTTTAAAGATGTGTGGTTTGCTTATGTTCTATATTTTGTCCCCTTGTGCAAATCCCGTATTGTCATCAGTCCACCAAAAAGGGGGAGATTGTAAGGGCATATTTATCCCTAAGGTGTTTTGGTGATTGATGACAATGCGTTTGCATACTAATCGTGTGCCTTGAGTATTTCAGACGTTCGTCACTAGGCACAAGACGGTTTGGTGCCCCTCGAAGACTAGTGAACATAGCGTTTTTCTACGTTTCTTTTCGGTGGATTTGAGTCGTAGGAGAGCCATACTATTAGGAGGGGGTCCGCGTTGGAAAGGTTAAGGTGGAATCATCACGTACACATTTTCTTCCTCTGCTCCGCCTTTCCCTTTGCACTTTGTAGCATCGTCCGCTTTCTTCATTTATATGCAAAAGAGAAGGATTCCTATTGTTGCTGTTCTTGGGCTTGTGGTAGTACTGCTCCTAGGAGCGGTTGTACCGCAGGCACCTGCGGTAGTACCGTACGAGGTTGCGGTAGTACCGTAGGCACCCACGATAGTACTGCTCCTAAGGAGCGGTAGTACCATGGCCTACCAGACTCAACCGCTCGTGCGGCTATAGGGGCGGATGTAATTTTTTACATCCGCGCCCTACGCGGTAGTACTGCCCCATGCGCGCGGTAGTACCGTGAGTTCTGGTCTGGCACGGCAACAGGAGCGGAAGTAGGGGCGTATGTAATTTTTTACATCCGCTCCCTGCACGGTAGTACCGCATGTTATGTGCGGTAGTATCGTGTCGGATTTTTTGCATTGTTTATTTTCAGCGGAAGTGGGCACGGATGTAATTTTATTCATCCGCGCCCCTTCCCAGGCTAGTTCAATCCTTCCTTGCGGTAGTACCACAAGGGGGAGCAGTAGTACCGCACCAGCGGCAGTACCGCCCCCAGCCACTGCGGCTCAGGCTTGGGCTAGCTCCTGCCATAGCGACGGTAGTACCGCGACCCACCGCGGTAGTACCGTGAGAACTTGCGGTAGTACCGCTTGTCGTGAGCGGTAGTACTGCAAGTCGCGGTCTGGCTAGTGGATAACAGTTGGATTTGTCTCTCCACTATATAAGGGGTGACTTCTTCCTCTAGTTGCCCACCTCTTCCAACCCTAAGCTCCATTGTTGCTCCAAGCTCCATTTTCGCCCGATCTCTCTCCCTAGCCAATCAAACTTGTTGATTTGCTCGGGATAGGTTGAGAAGGCCCCGATCTACACTTCGACTAAGATATATTTGCTTTCCCCCCACCAATCCCTAGCGGATCTTGTTACTCTTGGGCGTTTGAACACCCTAGACGGTTGAGGTCACCGCGGAGCCATAGTCCATTTTGAAGCTTCGTGGTGTCGTTGGGAGCCTCCAATTAAGTTGTTGAGATTGCCCCAACCTTGTTTGTAAAGGTTTGGTCGCCGGCTTCAAGGGCACCAATAGTGGAATCACGGCATCTCGCATTGTGTGAGGGTGTGAGGAGAATACGGTGGCCCTAGTGGCTTCTTGGGGAGCATTGTGCCTCCACACTGCTCCAACGGAGGCGTACTTCCTCTCAAAGGGAAGGAACTTCGGTAACACATCCTCGTCTTCACCGGCTCCACTCTTGGTTATCTCGTGCCTTTACTTGTGCAAGTTTAGTTGTGTTACTTTCCTTGTTTACTTGCTTTCTTGTTGTTGTTGCACGATATAGGTTGCTCACCTAGTTGCATATCTAGACAACCTACTTTGACGCAAAGTTTAATTTGGTAATGAAAAGCTAAAAATTGTTAGTTGCCTATTCACCCCCCTCCCTCAAGTCAACTATATCAATCCTTTCAGTAGTCATCAATGGTGAACATCTCTATGTTGATCATATCTACTATATGATTCACGTTTGACCTTTCGGTCTTTAGTGTTCCGAGGCCTTGTCTGTACATGCGAGGCTCGTCAAGTTTAAACCGAGTATTCCGCATGTGCAAAACTGTCTTGCACCCGCTGTATGTGGACGTAGAGTCTATCACACCCAATCATCACGTGGTGTCTCAACACGACGAACTATCACAATGGTGCATACTCAGGGAGAACACTTATACCTTGAAATTTAGTTAAGGGATCATCTTATAAGGCTACCGCCGTACTAAGTAAAATAAGATGCATAAAAGATAAACATCACATGCAATCAAAATATGTGACATGATATGGCCATCATCATCTTGTGCTTTTGATCTCCATCTTAAAAGCATTGTTATGATCTCTATCGTCACTGGCTTGACACCTTGATCTCCATCGTAGCGTCGTGGTCATCTCGCCAACTATTTCTTCTATAACTATCGCTAACGCATAGTGATAAAGTAAAGAAATTACATGGCGTTTGCATTTCATACAATAAAGATACAACCATAAGGCTCCTGCTGGTTGCCAGTAACTTTTACAAAACATGATCATCTCATACAATAACGTATATCACATCATGTCTTGACCATATCACATCACAACATGCCCTACAAAAACAAGTTAAATGTCCTCTACTTTGTTGTTGCAAGTTTTAAGTGGCTGCTACGGGCTTCTAGCAAGAACCGTTCTTACCTATGCATCAAAACCACAATGGTGTTTCGTCAAGTTTGTTGTTTTAACCTTCAACAAGGACTGGCCCCAGTCAAATTTGATTCAACTAAAGTAGGGGAAAAAGACACCCGCCAGCCACCTTTATGCAAAACTAGTTGCATGTCTGTCGCTGGAACCGGTCTCATGTACGTGGACATGTAATGTTGGTCCGGGTTGCTTCATCTTACAATACCGCCGAATCAAAATAAGATGTTTTTTTTGAATATTTACTGTGAGGCAAAGCCCCACAGCCCTTTAATGAAAATAACAACTGTACAAATAGAGGAAATTACATGTACGAGATTACAAGACAAGCACTACCTACCTACCTACCTGAAGTTAAGTTAGGGAATTAATCCAAGTAATCAGCTTTGCCCTGGTTTCTACCCTTAATCTAGGTGCTAGAAGGGAAAGATTATGTACAAAATTACATTTCCAAGCAGCAAAGGTTGCATTTTCTCCTCTGAAATTTCTTCCATTCCCGAGGATCCAGATACTCCAGGCAGTAGTGAACATAACTTCAAGAAGAAAGGATGTTGAACACTGGATCTTGCATGCTAAATACATTGCTGAATATCAGGTCCCCTGATCCAGTCAATGGATGGATAATTCCACACTCTACGGCTGAAGTTGCAGTTGAAAAACAAGTGCAACCTATCCTCATAGACATATTCATTACAAATAACACAAAGGTTGTCATCCAAAGGAGATCTCCAATGCCTACATATCAGCAAGTCCTTGGTGTTGAGTCTATAAAAGAATAACAACCAACCAAAAACTTTCATCTTCATGGTGCACCTACTATCCCACAACCATTTGCATGGTAAGATGGTGGGCAAATGTGAGTGCATGAGTGTTTAAAAGCTCTTGGCCGTGTAGCCACCAGATTTTCCAGGCCAGATCCAAACATCTATTAAGGTGATGTCTCTGTTTAAGTCTAGGATCCAAGCGTCCAGAACATGCAACTCCAATGCAGCCTCATGTGACAATGGCAAGAAAAACATTGAATAGATATCCTGAGAAATGAGGAATTCCTGCACAGAGAATTTATCATTGATAACAAAGGAGAAAAGCCTATGTAATCTCCAACACAGAGGTCTGGAAGAGCCACCAATGAGCCAAGCATCAGACCAAAAAAGGGCAGAGTCTCCCATGTTGATGTGCACTGAGGAAATGACAGTATATGCATCAGAAAGCTTGATAATATTTGTCCACCAAAGTGGACCAATTGGAGTTGTAGCATGTGGGAGACCATCATCATAGTAGCTATTCCAGATCAGGGTCACCCATGGGATATCAGCCTTATTAAAAAAATTGAGGAGATGCTTGAGAAGGAGGCCCTTATTTTGAATGTGCAGATTGATCACCCCAAGTCCTCATTTGTCCTTTGGCCTGCAAACCAAGTCCCAAGCAGCCAAAGATTGCTTTGGGGCATCACTGCTTCCTCTCCACGGGCAGTACCTAAATATCCTATCCAGCTGCTTGATAATGCCAGGAGGTAGTTGCAGACTGCAGAGGAAGTATATTGGCATAGATGTCAAAACAGAAGTTAACAGTTGCACCCTAGAGCCTTGATTTAACATGCAAGAAGTAGCAATCAATCTCCTTTGCAAAGCATAAAAATAAGATGTTGGTGGTAAGTAGTATGACTATCACCGCCCACAACTCTTTGTGTTCTACTCGTGCATATCATCTACGCATAAACATGGCTCATGATGCCACTTTTGGGAAACATAGCATGTAATTTCAAAAAAATCCTACTCTCACGGAAGATCTATCTAGGAGATGCATAGCAACGAGAAAGGGATAGTGTGTCCACATACCCTTGTAGACCGAAAGCGGAAGCGTTTGACAATGCGGTTGATGTAGTCGAACTTCTTCTAGATCCAACCGATCAAGCACCGAACGTATGACACCTCCGAGTTCTGCACACGTTCAACTCGATGACGTCCCTTGCCTTCTTGATCCAGCAAGGTGTCGAGGAAGTAGATGAGTTCCGTTAGCACGAAGGCATGGTGACGGTGAGGGTGAAGTGATTCTCGTAGGGCTTCGCCTAAGCACCGGAAAACTATGACTAGGGGTGTAAACTATGGAGGGGGCACCACACACGGCTAACAATTGTCATTGTGTGTTCTAGGCGCCCCCTACCCACATATATATAGGTGGGGGGGGGAGGAGAGGCAGCCAGGGGCGCCCTAGGGTTTGCCGCCGTCCCCAAGGGGCCCTGCCTTGCCCTGCGCCCCCTTTCCATGTATGCATGAAGGGGAAGGAAAGAGGGGGTGAGGGAAGGAAGTGGGAATCCTAACCCACACTTTCCTTTCCATTTCCCCCTTTCCTTCTCCTCCTCCTATAGCCTTATAGGGCACACCAGCCCCTTGTGGGCTGGTGTGTTCCTTCACAAGGCCCATATGGCCCATAGGATTGCCGGGGTACCCGAAACACCTTCCGGTGACCCGATAAGTACCCGATACCCTGCGGAACACTTCCGGTGTCTAAATACCATATATATATATATATATATATATATATATATATATATATATATATATATAGTTCGATGACGATATATTCGAGACTCCTCGTCATGTCCATGATCTCATCCGGGACTCCGAACAACATTCGGTCACCAAATCACAAAACTCATATAATACTATATCATCATCGAACATTAAGCGCGCGACCCTACAGGTTCGAGAACTATGTAGACATGACCGAGACACCTCTCCGGACAATAACAAATAGTGGAACCTGGATGCTCACATTGGCTCCTACATATTCTACGAAGATCTTTATCGGTCGAACCATTATGACAACATACGTTATTCCCTTTTGTTGGAAATATGCCTAGAGGCAATAATTAAATGGTTATTATTATATTTCCTTGTTTATGATAATTGTCTATTGTTCATGCTATAGTTGTATTAATCGGAAACCGTAATACATGTGTGAATACATAGACCACAACATGTCGCTAGTGAGGCTCTAGTTGACTAGCTCTTTGATCAATAGATCGTTATGGTTTCCTGACCATGGACATTGGATGTCATTGATAACGAGATCACATCATTAGGAGAATGATGTGATGGACCAGACCCAATCCTAAGCATAGCACAAGATCATGTAGTTCGTTTGTAGAGCTTTTCTAATGTCAAGTATCTTTCCTTAGACCATGAGATTGTGCAACTTCTCGGATTCCATAGGAACGCTTTGGGTGTATCAAACGTCACAATGTAACCGGGTGACCATAAAAGTGCACTACAGGTATCTCCGAAAGTGTCTGTTGGGTTGGCACAAATGACTGGGATTCGCCACTCCGTATGACGGAGAGCTATCTCAGGGCCCACTCGATAATGCATCATCATAATGAGCTCAATGTGACTAAGGACTTAGTAGCCATGGGATCATGCATTACGAAACGAGTAAAGAGACTTGCCGGTAACGAGATTGAACGAGGTACGGAGATACCGATGATCGAATCTCGGGCAAGTAACATAACGATGCACAAAGGGAATTGTATACGAGATTGATTGAATCCCCGACATCGTGGTTCATCCGATGAGATCATCGTGGAACATGTGGGAGCCAATATGGGTATCCAGACCCAGCTATTGGTTATTGGATGGAGAGATGTCTCAGTCATGTCTGCATGGTTCCCGAACCCGTAGGGTCTACACACTTAAGGTTCGGTGATGCTAGAGTTGTAACGGGAAATTGTATGTGGTTACCGTATGTTGTTCGGTGTACTAGATGAGATCCCGAACATCACGAGGAGTTCCGGAATGGTCTGGAGGTGAACATTTATACATGGGAAGTGCAGTTTCAGTCGCCGAAAGCTTTCGGGGTTATCGGTATTGCCGGGACCACCGAAAGGTGTCCGGGGGTCCACCGGGTGGGCCCACCTGCTCCAGGGACCAAGTGAGATGAATATGGGTGGGAACTAGCCCCCTAGTGGGCTGGTGCGCCCCCCAAGGGCCCAAGGCACCTAGGGTTGGAAACTCTAAGGGGTGGGGGCGCCTCCCACCAACTTGGGGGCAAGCACCCCCCTTGGCTGCCGCCCCCTCTAGATGCATCTATGGGGGCCGACCCCTTCTCCCCTTCACCCTATAAATAGAGGGGGTTAGGGAGGGCAGCCGCACCCCTTCCCCTCCTACACCTCCTCCTCATCCGTTGAGCTTGGCGAAGCTCTGTAGGATAACCACGAGCTCCACCACCACGTCGTCGTGCTGCCCGAGTTATCCCTCAACTTCTCCTTCCCTCTTGATAGATAAAGAAGAAGGAGACGTCCCCGGGCTGTACATGTGTTGAACGCAGAGGCGCCGTCCGTTCGGCGCTTGGATCAGATCTTCCGTGATTTGAATTGCCGCGAGTACGACTCCATAGACCTAGCTCATGTTCTTGTATCACTTCCGCTTAGCGATCTTCAAGGGTATGAAGATGCACTCCCTCTCTCTTGTTGCTAGCATCTCCTAGATTGATCTTGGTGACACGTAGGGAAATTTTGATTTGTTACTACATTCCCCAACAGTGGCATCATGAGCTATGTCTATGCGTAGATTCTATGCACGAGTAGAACACAAGTAGTTGTGGGCGATGATTTGGTCAATTTGCTTTCCATTACTAGTCCTATCTTGATTCAGCGGCATTGTGGGATGAAGCGGCCCAGACCGACCTTACACGTATGCTTATGTGAGACAGGTTCCACTGACTGACATGCACTTGTTGCATAAGGTGGCTAGCGGGTGTCTGTCTCTCCCACTTTAGTCGAATCAGATTCGATGAAGAGGGTCCTTATGAAGGGTAAATAGAAATTGGCATATCATCATTGTGGATTTTGCATAGATAAGAAATGTTCTTGCTAGAAACCCATAGCAGCCACGTAAAACATGCAACAACAATTAGAGGACATCTAAGTTGTTTTTGCAGGGTATGCTATGTGATGTGATATGGCCAAAAGGATGTGATGAATTATGTATGTGATGTATGAGATTGATCATGTTCTTGTAATAGGAATCATGACTTGCATGTCGATGAGTGTGACTACCGGCAGGAGCCATATGAATTATATAGGTTCAGTGCAGCATGCTTTATAGCTTAGAATCGGGGCTCCAAAAGCGTTTTGAGCAACACGGGGCATATGAGATGTTCCAAGAGCTGAAAATGGTTTTCCAAGCTCATGCATGGGTCGAGAGATATGGAATCTATGACAAGTTCTAAAGTTGTAAGATGGAGGAAAATAGTTCTGTCAGCGAGCATATACTCAAAATGTCTGGGTTGCACAACCGCTTGTCTCGGCTAGGAGTTAATCTTCCAGATTACTCGATCATTGACAGAATCCTCCAGCCGCTTCCACCTAGCTACAAGAGCTTTGTGATGAACTACAATATGCAAGGGATGGATAAGTCCATTCCTGAGTTATATTCGATGCTAAAATCAGCGGAGGTGGAAATTAAAAAGGAACATCAAGTGTTGATGGTGAATAAGACCACTCGTTTCAAGAAAGGCAAGGGAAAGAAGAAGTTCAAGAAGGACGGCAAGGGAGTTGCCGCGCCCGGTAAGTCAGTTGCCGGGAAGAAGCCAAAGAATAGACCCAAGCCTGAGACTGACTGCTTTTATTTAAAGGGAGATGGTCACTGGAAGTGGAACTGCCCCAAGTAATTAGCGGATAAGAAGGCCGAAAACACCAAAGGTATGTATGATATACATGTTATTGATGTGTACCTTACCAGCGCTCATAGTAGCTCCTGGGTATTTGATACCGGTGAGGTTGCTCACATTTGTAACTCAAAACAGGAGTTGTGGAATAAGCGGAGACTAGTGAAGGACGAGGGGACGATGCGCGACAGGAATGGTCCCAAGGTCGATGTGATCTCCGTTGGCACGCTACATCTACATCTACCTTCGGGGTTAGTTTTAAACCTCAATAATTGTTATTTAGTACCAGCTTGGAGCATGATCATTGTATCTGGATCTCGTTTCATGCAAGATGGCTACTCATTTAAATTTTGCAATAATGGTTGTTCTATTTATATGAGAGATATGTTTTATGGTCATGCCCCACTGGTCAATGGTTTATTTTTATTGAATCTCGAAAGTGATGTTACACATATTCATAGTGTGAATGCCAAAAGATGTAAGGTCGACAATGATAGTCCCACATACTTGTGGCACTGCCGCCTTGGTCACATTGGTGTCAAACGCATGAAGAAACTCCATGCAAATAGACTTTTGGAGTCTCTTGATTATGAATCATTTGACACGTGCGAACCAAGCCTCATGGGAAAAATGACCAAGACTCCGTTCTCCGTAACAATGGAGCGAGCAACCAACTTGTTGGAAATAATACATACTGGTGTATGCGGTCCAATGAGCATTGAGGCTCGCGGTGGCTACTGTTATGTTCTCACTCTCACTGATGACTTAAGTAGATATGGGTATGTTTACTTAATGAAACACAAGTCTGAGACCTTTGAAAAGTTCAAGGAATTTCAGAGCGAGGTAGTGAATCAGTGTGACAGGAATATAAAGGTCTCGCGATTCAATTGTGGAGGAGAATATTTGAGTCACGAGTTTGGCACGCACTTAAGGAAATGTGGAATTGTTTCACAACTCATGCCGCCTGGAACACCTCAACAAATTGGTGTGTTCGAACTTCGTAATCACACTCTATTGGATATGGTGCGATCTATGATGTCTCTTACCGATCTACCGCTATCATTTTGGGGTTATGCTTTAGAGACCGCCGCATAAACTTTAAATAGGGAACCATATAAATCTATTGAGACGACACCGTATGAATTATGGTTTGGGAAGAAACCTAATCTGTCATTTCTGAAAGTTTGGGGATGCGATGCTTATGTCAAGAAACTTCAACCTGAAAAGCTCGAACCCAAATCAGAAAAATGCGTCTTGATAGGATACCCTAAGGAAACTATTGGGTATACCTTCTACATCAGATCTAAGGGCAAGATCTTTGTTGCCAAGAATGGATCCTTTCTGGAGAAAGAGTTTCTCTCGAAAGAAGTAAGTGGGAGGAAAGAACGTAGTGCAGCTCAGGAAGATGTTTCATTGGTGCCTGCACCGACTAGAGAGGAAGTTAATGATGATGATCATGAAACTTCAGATCAAGTTGCTACTGAACTTTGTAGGACCACGAGGACACGTTCCACACTAGAATGGTATGGCAACCTTGTCCTGGAAATCATGTTGTTAGACAATGGTGAACCTTCGAACTATGGAGAAGCGATGGTGGGCCCGGATTCCAACAAATGGCTTGAAGCCATGAAATCTGAGATAGGATCCATGTATGAGAACAAACTATGGACTTTGGTGGACTTGCCCGATGATCATCGAGCCATAGAAAATAAGTGGATTTTTAAGAAGAAGACTGACATGAATGGTAATGTGACTGTCTATAAGGCTCGGCTTGTTGCTAAGGGTTATCAACAAGTTCAAGGAGTTGACTACGATGAGACCTTCTCACTCGTAGCAAAGCTGAAGACTGTCCGAATCATGCTAGCAATGGCCACATTCTATGATTATGATATCTGGAAAATGGACGTCAAAACAACATTCCTTAACGGTTTCCTTAAGGAAGAATTGTATATGATGCAGCCAGAAGGTTTTGTCGGTCCTAAGAATGCTGACAAGGTATAAAGCTCCAGCGCTCCATCTATGGGTTGGTGCAAGCATCTCGGTGTTGGAACATTCGGTTTGATGAGATGATCAAAGAGTTTGGGTTTATAATGATTTATGGAGAAGCTTGTATTTACAAGAAAGTGAGTGGGCGCTCTGTAGCTTTTCTCATATTATATGTGGATGTCATACTATTGATGGGAAATGATATAGAACTTTTGGAAAGCATAAAGGCCAACTTGGATAAGTGTTTTTCTATGAAGGACCTTGGAGAAGCTTCTTACATATTAGGCATCAAGATCTATAGGGATAGATTGAGACACCTCATTGGTATTTCACAAAGCACATACCTGGACAAGATATTGAAGAAGTTCAATATGGATCAGTCCAAGAAGGGGTTCTTGCCTGTATTGCAAGGTGTGAGATTGAGCATAGCTTAACGCCCAACCTCGGTAGCAGAAAGAGAAAAGATGAGTGTCATCCCCTATGCCTCGGCCGTAGGCTCTATTATGTATGCCATTCTGTGTACCAGACCTGATGTGAACCTTGCCATAAGTTTGGCAGGGAGGTACCAAAGTGATCCCGGTCTAGAACACTGGACAATGGTCAAGAGTATCCTGAAGTACCTGAAAAGGACTAAGGATATGTTTCTCGTTTATGGTGGTGCTGAAGAGCTCATCGTAAAGGGTTACGTCGATGCTAGCTTTGACACAGATCTGGATGACTCCAAGTCACAAACCGGATACATGTATATTTTGAATGGTGGGGAAGTCAGCTGGTGAAGTTGAAAGCAAAGCGTTGTGGAAGGATCTACATGTGAAGCGGAGTACATAGCTGCTTCAAAAGCAGCGCACGAAGGAGTATGGATGAAGGAGTTTATCACAGACCTAGGAGTGATTCCCAAAGCGTCGGGACCGATGACTCTCTTCTGTGACAACACTGGAGCTATTGCATTGCTAAGGAGCCTAGGTTTCACAAGAAGACCAAGCACATCAAGCGCCGCTTCAACTCCATTAGTGAATATGTTTAAGATGGAGTCATAGATATTTGTAAAGTACATACGGATCTGAATGTCGTAGATCCGTTGACTAAACCTCTTCCATGAGCAAAACATGATCATCACCAGAACTCTATGGGTGTTCGATTCATCACAATGTAACTAGATTATTGACTCTAGTGCAAGTGGGAGACTGTTGGAAATATGCCCTAGAGGCAATAATGAAATGGTTATTATTATATTTCCTTGTTCATGATAATTGCCTGTTGTTCATGCTATAATTGTATTGACCGAAAACCATAATACATGTGTGAATACATAGACCACAACATGTCCCTAGTGAGCCTCTAGTTGACTAGCTCGTTGATCAATAAATGGTTATCGTTTCCTAACCATGGACATTGGATGTCATTGATAATGAGATCACATCATTAGGAGAATGATGTGATGGACAAGACCCAATCGTAAGCATATCACAAGATCGTGTAGTTTGTTTGCTAGAGCTTTTATAATGTCAAGTATCTTTCCTTAGACCATGAGACTGTGCAACTCTCGGATGCTGTAGGAATGCTTTGGGTGTATCAAACGTCACAACATAACTGGGTGACCATAAAGGTGCACTACAAGTATCTCCGAAAGTGTTTGTTGGGTTGGCACGAATCGAGACTGGGATTTGTCACTCCGTATGACGGAGAGGTATCTCTGGACCCACTCGGTAATGCATCATCTTAATGAGCTCAATGTGAATAAGGAGTTAGCCATGGGATCATGTGTTATGGAACGGGTAAAGAGATTGAACAAGGTGCGGGGATACCGACGATCGAATCTCGGGCAAGTAACATACCGATGGACAAAGGGAATTGTATACAAGATTGATTGAATCCCCGACATCATGGTTCATCCGATGAGATCATCATGGAACATGTGGGAGCCAATATGGGTATCCAGATCCCGCTATTGGTTATTGGCCAGAGAGATGTCTCAGTCATGTCTGCATGGTTCCCGAACCCGTAGGGTCTACAAACTTAAGGTTCGGTGATGCTAGAGTTGTAATGGGAAATTGTATGTGGTTACCGAAAGTTGTTCCGAGTCCTGGATGAGATCCCGGAAGTCACGAGGAGTTCCGGAATGGTCCGGAGGTGAAGATTTATATATGGGAAGTCCAGTTTCAATCGCCGGAAGGTTTCGGGGTTATCGGTATTGTACCGGGACCACTGAAAGATGTCTGGGGGTCCACCGGGTGGTGCCACCTGCTCCGAGGGACCAAGTGGGATGATTATGAGTGGGAACCATCCCCCTAGTGGGCTGGTGCACGCCCCAAGGGCCCAAGGCGCCTAGGGTTGGAAACCCTAAGGGCCGGGGGCGCCCCCACCAACTTGGGGGGCAAGCACCCCTCTTGGCTGCCCCCCTCTAGATGCATCTCGGGGGCCCGGCCCCCTCTCCCCTTCACCCTATAAATAGAGGGGGTGGGAGGGAAGCCGCACCCTTCCCCTGGCGCAACCCTTCCCCCTCCTACGCCCCTCCTCCTCCATTGAGCTTGGCGAAGCTCTACTGGAGAACCACAAGCTCCACCACCACGCCGTCATGCTGCCGGAGGTCTCCCTCAACTTCTCCTTCCCCCTTGATGGATCAAGAAGGAGGAGACATCCCCGGGTTGTAAGTGTGTTGAACGCGGAGGCACCGTCCGTTCGGCGCTTGGATCGGATCCTCCATGATTTGAATCGCCGCGAGTACGAGTCCATCAACCACGTTCTTGTAATGCTTCCACTTAGCGATCTTTAAGGGTATGAAGATGTACTCCCTCTATCGCGTTGCTAGCATCTCCTAGCTTGATCTTGGTGACACATAGGAAATTTTTTAATTATTACTACATTCCCCAACACCTTTGTCATCGGTGTGTTACTTGCCCGAGATTCGATTGTCAGTATCCACATAGCTAGTCCAATTTCGTTACCAGCAAGTCTATTTACTCATTTTGTAATACATCATCTTGTAACTAACTCATTAATCACTTTGCTTGCAAGGCTTCTTATGATGTGCATTACAGAGAGGGCCCAGAGATACCTCTTCGATACTCGGAGTGACAAATCCTAATCTCGACCTATGCCAACCCAACAAACACCTTCGGAGATACCTATAGAGCATATTTATAATCACCCAATTATGTTGTGACGTTTGATAGTACACAAGGGATTCCTCTGGAATCCGGGAGTTGCATAATCTCATAGTCAAAGGAATATGTATTTGACATGAAGAAAGCAATACCAATAAAACTGAACGATCAATATGCTAAGCTAATGGATGGGTCATGTCCATCACATCATTCTTCTAATGATGTGATCTCGTTATCAAATGACAACTCATGTCCATGGTTAGGAAACCTTAACCATCTTTGATCAACGAGATAGTCTAGTAGAGGCTCACTAGGGACTCAGTGTTTGTCTATGTATTCACACATGTATTAAGGTTTCCGGTCAATAGAATTCTAGCATGAATAATAAAAATTTATCATGAATAAGGAAATATAAAATAACAACTTTATTATTGCCTCTAGGGCATATTTCCTTCAGGATGTGCATGGACCAATCTACTTATGCAATTAGTGGTAAAAGACCTGCAAACCTTTGGGTTGGTGTGAAAATTGAAGATATACTCATGAAACTAGATTTCAGTTTACCTATGATGCTTATTTGGTCCACTAATGATTTTTCTGCATATAGCACCACCTCAGGTCAGAGCACAAAGGGTTATTATGCATGTGTGCATTGCAATGAGGATCCTTGCTATGAGAACCTGAAAAGTAAAATTGGATATATTAGCAATCATCAGTTCCTTCCTCTCAAACATGCTTTAAGAAGAAATAAAGAAGCGTTCAATAATAAGACAGAGGATAGGACACCACCAAGGAAGTTCACAAGCAAAGAATTTGATTCGTACTTACAACATGCTATGGAAAATTCAAACTAGGTAAGTACCGAGGAAACCATCTAGAAAGAGAAAGCGCATGGATCATCGAACATGGCACCTGAAGGCGAGCTTATATGATTTTCCATGTGTTCGCACACAAACATGTCACTGTGTACCCTCGGCGCCGGGAGTGATGCACCGCAGCTCACATCGAAGGAGACCCGTCTGGAAGACCCGAAACCCCACACGCATGGGAGGGACCCCGTCTGGACGCGCGACAGATATGGGATTCCCTAGGTCGACCTGGTCATCCCTAGGGCCTCAAGGTTGTTCGCCCTACAATGAAGAAGAACGAACGAAGAACAAGGAAGAAGACGAACAAGGGAGAAGGTAAAAGATAAAAGTGGTAGATGAGTTTGTCGATTGTGTGTTCTTCAATCGGTCATCACCTCTTGTCAATATAAGAGGTGGATGGACTTCTCATACAAGAAAAGGACTCCAAATCACGTCCAAATCTTTCCAAAATTAACCAAAGTCGGATTTAGGCAAGTCTGGGATAACAGTTTGAGTTTTAGCTCCCACAGGCCACAAACAACCTCGGATGAAGGTGAGAACAAAAGCAAATTGGACCTATTTGACGAGATGAACAACTTTCATCTTGAAAGCTTTTCGATTCGAGTTCATCTTGTGGGCCGAAAGACTCGTGCAATATAAATAATTGGTGGCCCTACCTACCAGACACATGTCTGATTGGGTGGGCGACTTTTTGCCTGGTGTAGGGCTGCACTCGAATGACTCTGAATTTTAAATACAACTTCAGATTGAGACTATTTTTAAATCAAAATCAACCGTTTCGACGAGACGAAGACAATTCTTGTAGAAAATTTTCTCATTTGAGACCATCCTTGAGGTGTAATCGGCCGAACAGTGCTTCGGATACAAAATCTCAGTATTTTGAAAACAACTTCGGCCTTCAAGATGAGATCGGATGGCGATGGCCCAAACTTCAAAGATGTTCATGTCGAATATATGGAACTTTTTTATGTAGACCTCTCCTCCATTTGAGGCCATCTTAGTTTAGTTCTTGACCGTGCCAAAATCTGGTGTCAACACATGCCCCCCTGTTTTTCGGCAAAACTTGTGTGCCGAAAAAATAACTTGCATGGAGTTTGTTCTAAGAACAATGTCAACACTCCATTGGCCATTTGCATGTGGTTAGGGCGGTAAGTATATATCGACCATCCATATGCTTAGCGCGATAATTATATATCGACCATTTCCCATAGCTTACTTGAACTTTCTTGATGTGAACTTGGGTGGAATTTCCTCAACTCATTGCTTAGTTTCCAAACACTCAAGAATAATACCATCAATAGTACGGCAATAAAATTTCATATACCAATGTGCATCACAAAGTATTTCACCGAACCATCTTGTCCACCCCGTCGCTAGGATCTTATAGATAATCAATAATGAGAATTCTTTCGCCTGTACAAAAATTGCATTAGTGGACGAAGCGATGAGCTCCAATTTTGCCTTATCTACATTGGCGAGAATAAGCATCGGCTATTGATAGATATATGCAATACACCATGATCAACATAGTAGCCAGATGCTTGTTGTGCCAACTCATTTTCTCTTCAATTGTCATGTCCAGATATATGAGCAGTATTAAAGCAACCCAGGGTAAATTTTTACATCTGGACATACCTCAAAGTAAATTATAAGTAATTCGTCAAAACATTGATAACCCTTGGATATTCGTTGCACTTCTCATAATGAATAACCTGACGCCTCAATATGTGTAGCACCTATGACAACCAAAGGCTTGTCTCGCTTTCCAATTGAACTAAGGACGATGTTCGGATACTACACTAGCCATGCTTTGACATATTATTAGGACGATGGATAAATATCGGCCATTATCATAAGTTCCACGTAAACTTCATCCACCAAAGCAAGTATAGCCGAAATAAACAAAAGAAATGACAAATCAAATATTTTGGCCCGTTGGATCAGCAGTAAACTTCTAGCTAACCAAATATATAGTGATTTCGTAATACACTTTCATTATATAAGAAATTATATTGCATCCACGGATCTAAATAAACCCATGGAGGGTGACCGATCGTACCTGGGGATGAATTCCATGGCAAAGACATCAATGGAATGTTTGGCGAATATGGATGATGTGCTAACCGAAGATTTTGATGGGGTGATGCAAACCTTCAGCTTAATTGTTTTTGGCTTCCATCCTTCTCTTTCTTCATTTTTGTAACACTTGCTATAATAGAAGGTTGCACATCATTTTTTTACTGCTCCTCTTGGGAACCCATGCCATGTTCTTCTTTTTCAGCTCTTGTGCACTAAGCTTTTGTAATTCCTTATTTGGCCAATAGGATAAGCCGAGTGGGCACCTCGACTCTGATTTTGTTTCAACCAATGGAAAATCTTTTTTGGCCTTATGCACCCTCAACTTCTTTTCTTCAGGTTTGGCACTTTGATTCTCAACAATTGATTTCTTCATCTCATTGCCTTTTTTAGCTAATGTCAACATTTTAATTGGCTCTTTATCCTTTAAGATCAAATCTGAAGTAGCACTCTTACGACCATCTCTTTTAATGCGATAAACTTGCGTGACCACCTCTCTATTCTTCCTTGAGCTTCGAACCGATTCCTTATGATTGAAATGGTCTTTGGCATGTGATTGTTCATCAAATGTTCATCTTCTTGGAGCTGCATAATCTTTGTGAGATGGTCTAAAATAAGACAGAGAACGTGCACTTGAATCATACTTGTCCCATGATGGATATGAATTTACATGAGCATACAGAGGCATCCAAGACATTGGCACTGGTGGCCTGAAATAAGGATATGAATGTGTTGCATTGAAGTTTTCCCTTTGCCAATACCGGCCATCAGATTTGTGCCTAGGGGGTGATATTGACGCTTTTGAATTACTTGGGAGATAAGCATCTTCTCCTCACTTATCTTTTGATATTTTTCCAATTGTGGCGTGAAAGTGACTTTCGGCTTTTTACCTTTGTGCTTACCTCGGCCTTTGCTTGCATCGATCTTTGGTTTTTTTGTTGCCCCTAGTACTTGGCGTCTTCATTGCAACATTCATGGAATTTTTGCCCTCAAGAATATTATCATTGTGCTCTTGAACAACTTCCTTACTTGAAAGCTTGATCCCATTATCCACAGTTTTTACCTTCTCATGTTTAAATGGATCGGCTTGAAGTAGCCGATGGAAAAATCATTTGCCATCAGGACCAATCGGAATAGACTAGTCATATCTTGGTGTCTCAACAAATTTCAATTGTCCTTTATCAATGGCTGATTTGACTATTTGATGAAACATGTTGCAGTCCTCAAAATTATGCTTGCACAAATCATGCAATTTACAATACATTCGTCCTTCGATTGATGGTTTGACATGGTGATCAAGAATTTTTAATGTAATTATTTTTCATTAACAAATCAAATATTTGATCACACATGCTTGAATTGAAGGTATTCTTCTTGTTTTCTAGCCGATCTTGGTGTGCGAACGGCTTTGGAATTAAGCAAACGAATGGTTCAGATTTGGAATATCCCCATTCGGCTATGCATTGTATTTTGCATTCTATGTATGATGTATTTGGATAAGATATTATATTAGTAACAAATTTCTCAAAAGAATTTAACCTTGGCTTTAAATTTCTGAAACGAAAATAGTTAGAACACAAATGTCTCAATTGAGACAAAGTGCAAGCCAAGTATGAAATAAGAAAACCTACCCAATTTGATATGAACTTTAGATAAAGCAATGGGGAAAGCCTTGTGTCACGGAAACGAACACCTATGGGATCACAATGATCCCTTATATGGTTGGCGAGGCGAGGAGATGCGCAAACAGCAGGTCTAGTGATCAGCGCGAGGGGTTTTTACCCAGGTTCGGGCCGCAATGGTGTGTAATACCCTAGTCCTGCTTTTGTGTATATCTTGTGTTCTTGAGATCTTAACTTGGTGTGGCGCATGCTTAGTCCAAAAAGTCTGAATCCTCCCTCAGTACGCCTTGTGCCCCCTTTTATATGTCAAAGGGGTCGCCACAGTGGCACATAGGAGGTGAAAAGTATCTGCAGTGTACAAGCTTATCGCTGACATCGTAGGACAAACATATTTAATGCCCTACCTATGTGCCCTCTTACTTTATCGGGGACGGCAATAGAAGATGTCCCGGCTGTTGTCGCCTCTTCTTGCCTTGGCATGCATCTAGGCTGGCGAGGCATGCAGCGCCATGCTGGCTGGCTAGCTGTTGTGCTGGCGTGGTGGTAGAGCCTCCATGAAGATATGCGTGCCGCCACGCAGGCGTCTGCCTAGTTAGCAAGCTGGTCATCACGCTGGCATGGTCGTGAGGTGGTGTAGACCTTGTCGGGTGCGGGCCTAGCTATGGCCTTGCAATTGTCCCGGGCAAGAGTCTTGTCGGGGGCCTTGCAGTCGCCCCCGACAAGGGCCTTGCCGGGGGGCTTCGTCTTCTGGTCCCACGTGGACTTACAGGCCATTAGTCTTCACAAAGATCTGCATGCTACTACGCATGCATCCCCGAGTCTTGTCCTTGACGCTGTCGATGGTGTCAAAGCTCTCAGCCTCAAGGGTGGTGGCCTTGCTGGTGCCTCACAGGCTGCCCCAGCAAGGGTCCTGCTGGTGCTGCGTAGGTCTCCCCGGCAAGGGTGTTGCCGGGGGAGGTCCATCTAGTCTTCTGCTCTTTGTTCACTGTCTTGAATGTTGTCTTGGTAGTCTTGTATCCTGCCCTTCCACGGCTCTACCAAGCCTTGCCGCAGGCGCGGCTACAACTGCCCGTGCACAAGTAAGGGGTACAGAAGGGCCCATACTTTTGTACACCAACACCTTGGGTGCAATAATAATTCACCATCAATCCTTATAAATGATGCAATGGGTTGACCGATATTCTCTAGAACAGTTTTACTGCTAACAAGTAAATTACCCCTCTTCATTGGTCTTTCAAAATTACTTATGAGAATGTTTCTAATAGATGCATCAACTATGAAGTTGCGACCAAATCTGGAAATAGGTAAATTACTTGCTAGGCTACCTCTCCAAATATGTTGGGAGAGCATGATGGTGGTGTGACTTGAACAATATCTTGCTCCTTCTTTGGATGACTTTCCCAATTCCTTGTCATCATATTTTTCTTGATTCCGGGCATCATTACTTTGAAGATCCTTGCCATCCAAGCTTTGTTCGGCTAATTGCTCTTGTCCTTGAGGCTTGCCAATTTCTACGACACGAAACTCATAGGGCAGGAAGTAGGTTCCATTAACTTCACAAAAGTCAAGCACAACTGTTTTCCTATGCTTGCCATGACCTTTCTCAATGATGCTTGCCTCTCTGGATTTGATGGACTTGGAATATATACTACTTGATTTGGATTTTTCAACCAAAGCACTTCCATGTTCCAAATCATCCTTCTTTTTATTGATTCTACAAATTGGCAAGGCTTATTTTCTTTGAGCCAATTCCCTATTAATTATCTCTTGGCGAAGTACTTGCACCCTATCACGCAAAGCTTTAACACCTCTCTCAATTTCAATCCGGTCTAGATCAGTTTGCCCCCAATGCTTTTAGGATTTTTCGGCAATGAATTGTTAGTGTTGCCAAAATTTTGCAACTATGCACGTAATTAGATGCATGATTGAAAAAACTAGGGTTGGCCGGTAGAGTATACTCATTGAACAATCTAGTAACACCATATGAATTATTTGCATCTACTTTAGGGGACTGGGTATTCATATTACCTTTGTAGATTGCAAACCCAAGATGACGATCTCTTTGTAGCAAGAACAGGTCGGACACTGTTCAAAGCTTCGTCCCTAGTGGAGTCACCAAAAAGTATGTTCGCACATGAACACGTCACCATGTACCCTTGACGCCGGCGGTGATGCATCACAGCTCACGTCGAAGGAGACCCGTCTGGAAGCGCGGTACGCAAGCAATCTAGTAGGTGCTTTTGAAAACCCGAAACCCCACATGCCCGGGAGGGACCCCATCTAGACGCACGGCGGCTATGGGCTGCCCTAGATCGACCAGATCATCCCTAGGGCCTCGAGGTTCGCCACCCTGCAATGAAGAAGAACGAACGAAGAACGAGGAAGAAGAAGAACAACGGAGAAGGTAAAAGATAAAAAGTGGTAGCTGGGTTTGTCGATTTTGTGTTGTTCAATCGGCTATCTCTTGTTAATATAAGTGGCAGATGGACTTCCCATACAACAAAAGGACTCCAAATCACATCCAAATCTTTCCAAAATTAACGAACTCGGATTTAAGGCAAGTATGGGACAATAGTTCAGTTTTTAGCTCCGACAGGCCACAAACGACCTGGATGAAGATGATCCCAAAAGCAAATTGGACCGCTTCGACAAGACGAACAAGTTTCATGTTGAACATTTTCCAATTGGAGGTAATATTGTGGGCCGAAAGGCTTGCGCAATATAAACAATTGGTGGCCCTACCTATCAGACACATGTGTGATTGGGCGGGCGACTTTTTGCCTCGTGGTAGGTTTGCACTGGAATGGCTCTAACTTTTACATATGAGCTCGGATTAAGACATTTTTATATGACAATCGACTGTTTCGACGAGGCAAAGACAATTTGTGTAGAAAGTTTTCTCATTTGAGGCCATCCTTGTTGTGTAGTCAGCCGAACAGTGCTCTGAAGAAGAACATGTGCGAGAGCATCATTAATACACTTCTTGAATTTGATGGTACGAACAAGGATACCATCAACAAAAGAATGGATTTAGAGGAACTCAAGATCGACAAGCTATATTGGTTGAAAAAATATAAGGAGAAAAGGATTCTTACGAGAATTATCATGCACCCTGGACACTTTGTAAGGAAGGTAAATAAAGTTGTGCAAGTTTCTGGCTAACGTCAAATTCTCATGTGGTCTCGTTGCAAACTTGGTAACATATGTGGATGTCAAGACTGGTAAATTACATGGTCTGAAGACGCATGATTACCACATCCCACCACATAGTATCTGACCAACTGGTCTTACGGCCATTGTATCCAAGGAGATGTACGAGGCTATCACCAAACTAGGAAGATTTTTTGAGGAGTTGTGTGTGAAGACATCAATAATCAGAGTCGTGGAGTGATTGGAACATGAAATTCCTGAAACTCTTTGCAACTTTGAGAAGATCTTCCCACCTGCTTTATTCGATATAATGGTGCACCTAGTTGTTCATCTTCTGCAGGAGGCACTTCTAAGGGGGTCTGTCCAATATGGTTGGACGTTTCCAGTTGAGAGAAGGCTTGGGTACCTCAAGTCAACTATGCATAACAAAGCATGGCTTAATTAAAGGTTCAATTGTTGAGGCCTATATCACCGATGAGTGCTTGAAATTTTTCTCCAGATATTTGAAAGATGACATAGACACCAGCTTTAACAAGGCAGAAATTAACATGTGTACAAAGGGTAAGAAGGATAAAAAGCATAAATCTACAAGAGACCTAGGTATTTTTTCCAGGTGGGGTTATTCGCGTTGTGTCTAACGATAAAAAATATTTACATCGGACTTGCCAAAAATGCATAGATATATACTTGACAACTTTCCAGAAGTACAATAATATATGGAGTAAGTTTCTATCACCTCACTAGCTCGCAGTACAATATTGCAAACTATTTTAACTAGGTTCATAACAAGTTTACTTTTTCCCATGGGGTACACGAGGCAGAGATAAAGAAAAATGGTGGGAGAAACATCAAGGAGAAGCACAAGGACGAGCTTAATGTATGGTTTGAAAAGAATGTGAGCAAATTAAAAAATGCATACAAAGATTTGCAACTACTATCACGACAGCCAGAGTTTCATGTATGTGTGGGCTTCCTGCAATGTCAATGGTGCTAGATTTCGTACCATGGATAATGAAAAGAACTGGAAGACTCATAATTCTGGTTGCATGAAAAGGTATCTATTGATAACACTGGATACGAAATTGAACTATGCAGGGTTTTGACAGAAGTTCTTGAGGTGGATTACAGAGGCAAATCAGTAATTTTGTTTTTATGTGATTGGTTTGACCTTGTTCATACCATGAAAAGCATGAAGATTAAGTCATGTGGATGCTTTGGAAGTGCAAATATGTCCTCCAATTGTTACAAGGAAGCCCTATTCATGTTGGTGTCCCAAGTAAACACATGTATTTAGTTGGGGGACAAAGAGTATGGTGATCCATGGAAGGTGGTTGTGCCTATCAGCCCAAGAGGTACATATGAAGTTCCAGATTATTTTATGGTGGAGATGAAGTGACTCTATAAGCCTAGTCGGAAGTTGTTGTTTCTTCACCACATCATATTGTTGATGTTGAGGATGAAGAGCAGGAACATGATGCTTCCAAAAATGTTGAGGATGGAGAGAAGAAAGATGATTCTTTTGAAGTTGAGGACGGAGAAGATGAAAAAGATGAAAGAGATGAAGGAGAAGGGGATGAAGTTCCTACTCACATTGTTGAAGAAATAAAGCATAAACTTGTCGATAACATTGGGGACTTGGACAATGATACATCTCTAACGTATCTACTTTTCCAAACACTTATGCTCTTGTTTTGGACTCTAATTTGCATGAATTGAATGGAACTAACCCGGACTAATGTTGTTTTTAGCAAAACTACCTTGGTATTATTTTTTGTGCAGAAATAAAAGTTCTCGGAATTGGACGAAACTTGGCGGAGATTTTTTGTTGAATATATAAAAAATACTGGTTCAAATATCTAATGGAGGGGGCCACTACCTTCCCATAAGGCAGGAGGGCACCCCTACCCCCCAGGCGTGCCAAGTGACTTGTGGGGCCCTTCGGCATTCGTCTGACCTAATTTCAACTCCATATATTTTGTCCTCCCGAGAGAAAAAACAGAGAGAAACTTTCATTGTGTTTTACGATACAGACCGGATGCCACCTCCTATTCTTCATCGGGAGGCTTGATTTGGAGTCTGTTCGCGGCTCCGGAGAGGGAAAATCATTGTTGTTGTCATCGACGACCCTTCTTTGTTGACAACCTCATGATGCTCACCGTCGGGAGTAAGTAATTTCATCGTAGGCATACTGGAGGTAGATAGAGATGGATGAGATTCGTCATGTAATTGAGTCAATTTGTTAGGCTTGATCCTTAGTATCCATTATGTTCTGAGATTGATGTTGCTAACTTTGCTATGCTTAATGCTTGTCACTAGGGCTCAAGTGCCATGATTTCATATCTGAACCTCCAATGTTTTCATGAATATATTTGAGTTCTTGATCCCATCTGCAAGTTATATGCACCTTTTATTGTTCTGAACCATAGACCCCAAGGGGACAACAATTGGGATACTCTCAAGGGATGACTGTAATTTGAGGAGTTCATGTATTCACTATGTGTTAATACTTTGTTTTGGTTCTCTATTAAAAGGAGCGCCTTAATTACCCTTAGATTTCCATTAGGACCTCACTGCCACGGGAGGGTAGGACAAAATATGCCATGCAAGTTCTTATTGCAAGCACATATGGCTATATACAGAATACATGCCTACATATGATTGATGAGTTGGAGTTATTGTGTATCGCTCTAGGTTGTGACTGTTATATGATGAATGCCATCTAAATATCCATCGCTACTCCATATGTATGCTTTCTCATAGTATTTTCTTTCTTGAATAATTACTGCTACTATTATTCAAATTGCTACAAAACTACTACTGTGAATGTTACTATTGCTATTGTTACCACTTGTCGGTCTACTAGAACAGGGGTACCCTAGTACCCCGAACATGTGCACGGGCAGCAGCAGCCCCCCCCCCCCCCCCCCGTGGCAAGGCTTGCCGGGCGACCGCCAAGGTCCTCCGTGGCTCCTTTGGAGCCATTCAAAGAACAAAGTATTCAAGCCAAGGCGACAAGGCCCCGGCAAGAGGAGCTTGCTGGAAAGGCCATCCAAGGCATCCCAAGGAACTTGTCGCGACGCGCCACGCGTCCCGGCAAGGCGACAAGACCCCGGAAAGAGGAGCTTGCCGGGAAGACCAACCAAAGAATCTCAAGGCCTGGTGAGCGACAAGCTTTCGGGCGCGACAAGGCAAGGGCCGCAGCAAGGCACTTGCCACGACAAGTAACCACCCTGTACCCACGCTCCAGCGCATCCACCAACGTGTCGCCTTGGGGCTTTTCCAGGCGCGCGTGGCAGGAGGCTATGCAGCCAGCGGTGCGCGGTGGCATGCGGCGCTGACAAGATCGCCATCGTGGCGAACGGTGGCACCCCTGACGGTCCTTTTCTACACTGTTTGGGCGATGCAGACGGGTATTTAATGCCTTTGTCCCCTGCCGTCAGGGTTAGGTAGGATGCACTGTACAGGTAGCTGTACCAACCACCTCTCTTTTTACATTTTTACCCTTGTCTACGTTGCCACCTGTCGGTGACCCCTTTAGCATATAAAAGGAGGCCCATGCGCAACGTAGAGGGTGTTCGGTTCATTCGGAAGCCAGAAAAGCACTTAGCTCTCTCAAGCAAGAACATAATAGAATCAGACAAGCAGCAGTAGGAGTATTATCTCTCCGGAGAGCTCCGAAGCTGGGTAAACTGCTCGCGTGCTTCGCCTCGATCTGCTCTTCGTGCGACCTCCGCCCCCCGCCGAACCGAAAGGGGCTCGGTCCGCCGGCCCCATAGGTGTTCGTCGATCAGTTTCCCCGACACCACTACTATCAAAACTATCATATTATTGTGCTACTAATATTTTGCTACAAGGAAATAAGTTCTCACATGTGGTTGAATTGACAACTCAACTTCTAAGGCTTATAAATATTCTTTGGCCCCCCTTGTACCGAATCAATAAATTTGGGTGAAATACTACCCTTGAAGACTGTTGTGATCCCCATACTTGTGGGTCTTCAAGACAATCTTCTGGCACCGTTACTGTGGAGCATAGCTCTATTTATTAAGTTCCCTTCGGAGTTAAATATCTTCTGCAATTTATATTCACTATGAAGAATCTGAGAGACTATAAGACCAAGCTCATGCCCTCTAAGAGGATGGGAGGTAAGGAACTGCCAACTCGGTCTACACTTGACTCACCTACTATTTTAAGTCAACTTGTGACACCACCACCTGCTATTCAATTTGATATGTCACAAGTAATAGACACTGGTTTTGCAATTGATGATACTCATGATGATGCTTCTACCTTACCTAAAGAAATTGTGCCACTTGGTGAATTAACTGATGCTTATATTGCTAAAGCTAAAGAATCTGAAATTGATGAAAATTATGAATCACCTGCTACACCTAGTACTCCTGTTAGAACTAAATTATTAGAAGGTATACCTGAAGGTTATACTTTTATCGAGGATTTAACTAGAGAACTTATGGCTTATGATTGTCATAATGGCATCACTACACAAAATCTCACATTTTATTTGAATTTGTGATAATGTGTGGCGTTTGCAACTCGCACCTAAATACTTGTAGGTGTATGGGGCGGGGCACCATGCATTATGTGATAAACACATTATACATATGAGCCATGATTTAGATTATGAAGATCTAGCTAGAGCTTGAAATGTACTGTGATTTGAAATCAACATAGTGGATTCAAAAATTCGAGTTCGAGTTCATATAGTACACATAGTTCATATCTAACTCGACAGTAATCATGTGGTGTGTTGTGAAGATAATATACAAACAATGGTTTTAACTTGACAACAATGATGATTGTAGATCTTATTAAAATACAGAAATGAATTCAAATGGTTTAACTTGAGAACAATCATGATTGTAGATCTTATTCAAAAAGAGAAACGAATTCAAATTTAGTTCATATTGAAGCGGTAGTATATACGTTTGGAATGCACTAAAATGTTCATTTGAGTAGCAAGTTACATGCATTATAAACGTAGCGAAATATTTTAATTGAACATAACATGGATTCAAAGTTTTGAATGGCATTTGTAGTAACTCATATAGTAAAACGCGACTAGACTCTCTTGTGTGGTGTGAATTGATATTTCTTTGTCTTGTTGTGCTCCTAAAATAGCGAAATATTTTAAGTTGACAACAAGGACTCTCCTGAAATTTTAAGATATCTCCCTGTCTCGTTGTGCTCCTAAAATTCCCTCCATCTCTACCCGTGCCTTGCTATCCCAAAATTATAACACACGCAAAAACTCCCGAGGGAGTCCTGGATTCGGGGGTCCTCAGGTGTCCTGCCTAGGAGTGTGAGCCGAGTTGCATGGGCCGCACAGGATCAAGCTGAAGATTATCTACCATGTCCGGATGGGACTTCCCAATACGTGGACGGCAAGAATAGAGTCCGGAGGTTTCCTTCCCTGATAAACCGACCTTGTACAAACCCTAGACCCCTACGGTGTGTATATAAACGGGAGGGGTTAGTCCATAGAGACTATCTTATTTACCATCATTGGAATCCTCATAGGCTAGACATCTAGGGTTAGCCACTATGATCTTGTCGTGGATTTGTCACGGCAGATGTCCTTAGTGTCAGGACTTAGTCACGAGGCCAATGCATCTATGTGGTAGCTTGAGAGGGGTTGAGCGGAATCGAGGGACGCAACAGAGGACAGGGATTTAGACAGCTTCGGGCCCCGGGAAACATCATCCAGTAAAAACCCTACATGATGTTTGAGGCTAGGTCTCATTATCATCATGAGGGAGTCGCCGTAAACCGGCTCTCCTCTTTGTGTCTAGTCCTAAGATTGTTTCTTCTTACTTCTAGCTTGTCCCTCTTTGGGGAGCCCTGCCCCTCCTTATATATGTTGAAGGGGCGGTTTACATGTGGAGTCCTATTAGGATTAGGACTAGTCTATCTCTAATACAAACCGGCTACAAGTCCAGGTCTTAACTCCTTGTAAGACAAATATTCATTATGCCTTTCCTCTTAAACCGGCCCACAATAGTTGAACCGGCCTTCATGAACCGCCAAACGGGCCACCGGGTCTTGTCGCTCCTCTGACCCGTCCGCTGAGTCACTAGTGAGTTACAACATCCTGGCGGGTTGCTGGTAAATTGCCAGGTCTGGGCGGGTCACCAGATGAATATCGCCAAGTGTCAGCGGGACCTCAAATAAACCGCCAAGTCCGGCCGGGTTAACTTCCGGCCGGTTTACACCGCGGGGTATATCCCCGACATTAGCCCCCAAGTTTAGCTTGGATTTATCCCTGGTAAACTTATGCTGCAAAATAAACACCATAACAAATTTGGCAGGTTGTGCCAGGGTTAAGAACTCTTGTAAACCGGTATCTGATCATCCTTAAATCCTTGTCATTTCCTCCTTCTAGAAAATCCGGGTCAACAAGCCAGCTTCATACTCAATTTGCTGACATTGATTTCTCACAGAGAAAATTTGTGAAGAATAATCCACTTGAGTCGGCCTTCAATGCTCATCATTGTTGGGTTATAAAAACTGATAATTCCGGGTCATGATTGTTGCCAACGCCGGTTCATGATTATTGATGATGCCGGGTTGCAGACACGGTCGTAATGATTGGTGACGCCGGGTTGTAGACACAGGGTCGTAATGATTGGTGACGCCGGGTTGCAGACACAGGGTCGTAATGATTGGTGATGCCGGGTCAATTCGGTTTGCTCAAAACAGAGACTTTGAAAATAGTTCTTCGATAATAATATAATACCTGTAGCCCCCAAGTCTTGAGCAGAACAAAGCGATGGCTTAAGACTTGATCCAATATAAATACTGCCACTTAAGAAGAAACCCATGTTGTTCATCCCAGTCACTTAGTAAAAACTGAATACTCCATATTATGTAGCCCCCAAGTGCCGGGTCATTATGCAATAATAAGCAGGGACTTTGTAGGTATAATCATATAGATTTGAGCAATGATGTGTAGCCCCCAAGGGCCGGCTCAGTAAGATAATATTGAGCTGGGACTTGATATATACTTCAATGAAAATAACATCATATGATGTAACCCCCATCATGGGACTTGAGCTCACGTCCACAAGGTTAAGAGCCTTGTGCTGTACCAATTGAGCAGTGGACCCTTCAATATAATGAATAAAAAGCTTTGTACCTTCAATTGTTGACAGGAGCAATTGGTAGCCCCCAAGGGTCGACTCATTATAATGTGATGAGTCGGGTCTTCAATAATATGAGCAAAAAATTACTTTGCATGAGCCCCCAAGTGTCATGGTGCCTGCTTGTAGCGACATGAGACTTGCATATTTGATGTAATCTCAACTTAAATAATGTAGCCCCCAAGTGCCGGGTTGTAAGCCTGCAGCAACTCGGGACTATTCCTTCAATTGTAGAATAAATCATATCCATCGATAATATGATAGCCATTGCGCTAAAGCGACTTTGAAAACCTTGGTCATAATACTGGTTATCGATAACCATAATAGAAATCCAGCCATGTTGGCTATTTTAATAATATACCCAATGATTTATAAGCGCATAATTCCAATGGAGCAATCCAAATATATGCTGGCGACTTATAGTCCCAAGCCAGGCCAGTTTAATAAACACCGGATAATTTTTCATCATATACTGGCGACTTATCGTCTTAAAGCCAGGCCGGTTTAACAAACACCGGATAATTTATAATCATGCCTTTTTCAACCTGTTTCTGCATACAACAAGTTTAAAGTGTCCTAGCGGTTTACTGTCGGACAGGTCATAATGCCCAATATATAACCCGGGTTTATAACCAAGGCTGCACTTAAGAATAATTAAATATGAAATATATCATACCTGTGACATTGAATCACATCGTTGGTTTACCAACTTTTTGTAGTAAGAGTGATAACCCCAATCTTGAGTAATGATAACTCCTTTCATACTGTGCCGGTTTATGATAAAACCGTACCGGGTTGTGACAAACACGGTCTAACCATATACAATACCGACGACTCGTAGTCAAACCAGACCGGGCTGATAGTCTCCGGATTATAACTTGATCCTGTATTGACAACTTGTAATTGAATGTCAAGCCGGGTTAATGAATGCCGGTTTACTCTATAATAGGATGGTAACATAAAATCAAAAAATCAAACCGGGCAAATAGTCTCCGGATTAAGAATTGACCGTGTTCCGTCAATTGACAGTCGAACCAGTCTACGAATTTTGTCGGTTTGAGAACGCAACAAAGAAGAAATATTTATTAAAGAAAATTTCAAGCAAAGGCAATGATAAAACCATTTGCAAAAAAGGAGGCTTTACTGAGCCGATCAGATGGTGTTACCATGGTCGGACACGACCAAGCTCCCAATAGGTGTAGCTATGGTTCAAGTCAGCCAGGTCCCCAACTGAAACCATGGCATTATGCCGATCAAGTGGCGTGGCAATGGTTCGGGTTCGACCAAGCCCCCAAGTGACTCTGTGGCCTTAGGCCGATCAAGAGGCATGACTGGTTCAGACTTGACCATGTCCCCAAGTGATCTGGTGGCTTTCGCCTATCAAGAGGTGTTGCATTGGTTCGGACACGTCCAAGCCCCCAAGTGACATAACATGGTGCTTTGAAAAGCTAACCCAAGAGGTAAACCGGAGGCCGCTTTAAGACAGAACCTCCGTGTAACCACGCATGATGTAAAAAAGAACAGAGACCCCGCTTTGTGAAGCAGAAGCCCCCATGTGATCAATAATATGTTAGGCCAATAAGGCAGGATACCCATGTTTGAACCGCGCATCATGGCAGCAGGTCCTCTTCGGTAATTTTTAACTTTTTTGCAAGAGATAAATTCTTCTTGAACCGGGATCTTGAACCGGATATTGAGAGCTTCAAAGCTTTGTGGGAGACATCTTTCCCTTGACCCGGATTTTAAACCGGAATCTGCATTTTCAGCCGAAAATTTTCTGACGGTCTTTAAACTCAAACTTGCGAGAAGTTAATTCCTTTTTTGAACCGGACATTGTTAAACCAGATTTGGGCGCTTCAGAGCTTTGTGCGAGAACAGATTTCCCTTGAACCGGATTGTAAACCAGATATTTGAGAGCTTCAATGAGACTGACTTCCCTTGAGCCGGATTTAAACCAGAATCCTTTCTGATGACCCGGATCTTCTTCATTGAGCCGGGATTTTGTAACTGTCATATACTTTCTAAGCCGGAAATTTTCTGACGGCCTTCAAATAACAGTAGCCTCCTGGACCGGGTTATCTTTCCCTCCATTGTCCTGGGGTTCTTAAATTTGCTGAAACTAGCAAGATTTGCTGAGTCATGTCATTGTAGCCCCCGAGTCTCAAGGTGACTCGAGGAGTTGGCTTGAAACTCTTCATATTTGACCATGATATAAACCGACATAACTTGTATATCATTGGTGTTGATAGCACGATGTAAATCCACAGAAGGTTGAGGTGACTGCGGCGGGTTATAAATGATCCCGTATGAGCCGTGTCAGCAACTCGACCAATGGTTCCTTCCAACTGGCGATTTGAAGTTAACCAAACTGTAGTGGCGGCGACTTGTGCGCCTGCCCATTGAGCCATCCAGTGCAAACGGCGGTTGATAGTATATGATAATTTGCCTCCTTTTTGTTGAAAGAAAACTGGGCTACCCAAGCTGTGACTTGCTCATACTCAATAAACAGCTCATGCAGACTGGTGCGGCCCGGTATGTTGATGTAGACCAGGCCGCGAGAGACGGACGACAAAAACGACCGCAACATCAGAGGCGGCTCGGATAGATGAGTCGGCCGTGGGATTGTAAAGCGGTGCGGACGGGGAAGATCGGCACCGGTGTCGTAAACCGGCACGGACGGGCGAGTTAATCGCGTCATTTTGATGTAGTGAACAATTGTCCTGCATCAACAATATTGCAGACCAAGGCAAAGATAAACTTCTTTTTGACAAAAATAATATGTGCCAATAAAATATATTTAAAATGGATATCACCTGATGTGCTAGGCCAGAAATAATCCGCCATGAAGTTGATGATCACTAGGTTAAGTTGAAATCACTCACGAGTGAGTCGGCCGTGGGAGCAGACAGATGAGCCGGGCGCGGCATTGTAAGCCGGCAGGGACGGGTGAGTCAATCATAGGCGCAGTAAGCCGCGTGGATGGCGAGTCGATCTCGAGCATGGTCCCAACGAGTTGACGTAAACCGGGCCACAAGGGTGGCGACTTGTGCATGTTCATTCACCGGGCGGTATGACACAGACGAAACGCCGGTGCAGAACGCTGCTATCGCGTGCTCCGTACCCGTAATATAATACCTCATTAGTAATGAACAATTGTCCTGCATCAAAAATATTGCAAGGCAAAGTAATTGTTCACACAAAAATTAATATGTGCTGAAATAAACCGGACGGATATCACCTGATTCATCTGGACGACAGATGATCCGTATGCAGGGTAGGAATTAACTTAGATATATGAGTCACCGGCACTTCTTCCCTCTTTTTCTATCTTGATAGTGGCTCTTGGCCTCTTCGTGAGAAGTAGCACTTGAAGACGAAGCAGTAGTTGGCCTCCTTTTTTTTAGCTGCACGTAACATGTACACAGTGCAGATGCATGCCAGTATTTTCTTTCTTGCTCTTAACGTGGAGCGTCTTGTTGTTCTTGAAGCAGTAGTAGTGGCACGCGGCAGCTCTAGCTTGTATGGCTCGGGGATCCACGAGGAGAGCGTTTCAGACACAGAGCCAATCCGGCAGATGAACAAGTCCAGGCCCTGATGCGACAAGTGCGGCTCAGGGAGGCAAAGTGAGACAACAACTCAGACGGGAGACAAGGCGCGGCAGCGACCCGGACGGGAGGCGGGGTCCAGACCAGCCACAGGTCGTGGCCGGCTTGGGCTGCAGCTGGCCCGGGCGGCCGCGTCTCGGAGACGGCGGCTTCTCAGCCGAGATCGAGAGGGAGCGTTTCGGTGATTTAGAACCAGACACGGAGACGAGTCCCTGGCTTCATCCACGCGTGTACTGCCTTAAATATTCCTTTGCAGTTGTATCTGTTGTCCTTGGATCAATGCACCGAAAACTTGCATGCGGCGGCGCACATGACAGAACCCTAATTTCCGTTGAATTAATCTCGCATAAACTATAAACTGGACTGATGACTTGAGGCTGACCCAGATCCTTCCAAACCAGCTCTTCTTCATCCGGAAACTTGCGGACTTCTTGAAACCGTAGAAAAGATCCCTTCAAGAACTCAACACCATCGTGCGCATGCCCCACGGTGGGCGCCAACTGTCGTGGATTTGTCACGACAGATGTCCTTAGTGTCAGGACTTAGTCGCGAGGCCAACGCATCTATGTGGTAGCTTGAGAGGGGTTGAGCGGAATCGAGAGATGCAACAGAGGATAGGGATTTAGACAGCTTCGGGCCCCGGGAAACATCATCCGGTAAAAACCCTACATGCTGTTTGAGGCTAGGTCTCATTATCATCACGAGGGAGTCGCCGTAAACCAGCTCTCCTCTTTGTGTCTAGTCCTAAGATTGTTTCTTCTTACTTCTAGCTTGTCCCTCTTTGGGGAGCCCTGCCCCTCCTTATATATGTTGAAGGGGCGGGTTACATGTGGAGTCCTATTAGGATTAGGACTAGTCTATCTCTAATACAAACCGGATACAAGTCCAGGTCTTAACTCCTTGTAAGACAAATCTGCATTATGCCTTTCCTCTTAAACCGGCCCACAATAGTTGAACCGGCCTTCATGAACCACTAGACGGGCCACCGGGTCTTGTCGCTCCTCTGACCCGTCCGCCGGGTCACCAGTGAGTTACAACGTCCTGGCGGGTTGCTGGTAAATTGCCAGGTCTGGGCGGGTCACCAGATGAATATCGCCAAGTGTCAGCGGGACCTCAAATAAACCGCCAAGTCCGGCCAGGTTAACTTCCGGCCGGTTTACACCGCGGGGTATATCCCCGACAGATCTAGAGGTAGATCAACTCTTGAAATCTTCATACTCATCGAATATAATCAAGTAGGAGTAGGGTTTTAGCTCCCTTGAGAGGGCCCGAACCTGGGTTAACATTGTGTCCCCTGGCCTCCTGTTACCATCGATCCATAGACGCATACCTTGGGCCCCCTACCTGACATCTGCCGGTTTTGACACCGACATTAGTGCTTTCATTGAGAGCTTTGTCGTGCCGTCTGCAAAAAGCAATCTATGGCTCGCCTAGTCAATAACAACAATATCACCTCCGGAGGGTGCCTAGCTTCGGGGCAGACCCTCAGGTTCGGCGGTTTCACCATGAGGGCCCGCGCAGCCATCGAGCCTGCAACAACCCCCATGACCGCCGGACACCGTCCTCGTATTGACCCCAAGTACTCCGAAAGATTGGGTCCAGCAGATGTTTCTTCCTTGAACGAATTGCTAGACCGCATCGCCGCCCTGGGAGTCTCAACAGACTACGATCGGATCGGGCTCAAGCCCGACCAGAGGGAAATTAATCACCTGCCGATCACCCACTTCGTGGCGGTCGTCGAGGAACCGGCCACAGACACTTCCCTCCCCATATTGAAAACTAAGTATGTTTGGGGTCCCCGAATCCCCAGAGATGGATGCTTCCCCTTTGGATGGGACTTTACGCCCTCCAGACTCTGGTTCAAGTTTAGGATTGCTGGAGCCTTTGCGCTTAACCGGACCCGAACCTGACACTTCGGAAGACATTCTGGCTCCAAACATAGACATGGGACATGATCCAAAATTTAATCCACCCACCCACCACAATCTATATTCTCCAAGTAACTCAGGCCCTCCTGATAAACGACCTGATGTATGTGCGGCAGCAGCCTCAGGAAACGGTCTACCAATTTTGGGCCAGATTCCTGCTTGTTAAAAATAGGATCAAGGACTGCTTGGATGACGACATAGTTTCGGTTTTCCACCGTAATTGCACCGCGAAGGAATATTGAATGCCCTCGACCGTCGCCACATACAGAGTTTCAATGAATTATTGCATGTAGTACAAAAGTATTGTGCGATGGAAAGCACATGGAGGGCCCAGAAAACTCAACTGGAGCCCGCTGCATCGATGCAGTGTGCGGCCCGGGCTAAAAGAATACATCCCGGCGGGTCACCCGACCACCAGTCTACGGACAGGAAGAATAAACCCTTCGCAGAACATAGGTCCGTTCTTGATGAACTGCCGGACAAGCCCTGCCCGATTCACGCCACCCCGCACACAGTCCCAACCCATAGCCTCCGGGCATGCTCGGTACTCCGACAAGTAGCAAAAAGTGGAGAGGCCATCCCCACCACAAGTCCGGAAAGATACTCACCAGAGAAGGACAACTTTCACATCCTAACAGTCTTCGAGACTTTTTTTTCTAACAATCAGCGCAAACGGGCGCTCCGCAACCTCGCCGAAGTCCATCAGGTTACCACACTGAGCCCACGGAATGTCACGGTGATAACCTTTATGACCGATGATGAACCAAAAGCTCGGTCAGTCCGAGCACCAGCCACCTTAGTGCTAAACCCTATCGTTGATGGTTTTCGGCTTACTAAAGTGCTCATGGACGGCGATAGTGGACTTAACTTCATCTAGAGGACACGCTCGACAAAATGCAGATGGATAGATCACGCATCGAGCAGAGCAACACCAACTTTTGAGGTATTATTCCCAGTCAAGAGGCACACTGCTCGGGAAAAATCAGATTGGATGTGGTGTTCGGCACGCGTGAGAACTATAGATCCGAAGAGTTGCTCTTTCATGTGGTCCCGTTCAATAGTGGGTACCACGCCATCCTTGGCCAGGATGCTTTCTCATGCTTCCAAGCAATACCCCACTACGGGCATTTGAAGCTCAAAATGCCCAGTCCTAATGGAATTATCACAATTTCGAGCAACCCGGACAAAGCCCTTCGTGCTGAAAACAAAACCGCATCCTTGGCCCTCAAGTCACTATCTGAAGCCCTAACGGTGGAGGAATTAACCACCCTACGGTCCATGGTGGATAGGGACGATGTGATTCTCTATAGGAGACACAAATCCACCTCTTCCAAGCCAGCCGAGGAAATAGTGAAATTCCAAGTGCACCCGGCGGTCCTGAATAAAATGCATCCATCGGAGCACAGCTGGATCCGGTAGTGGACTTTGCCCTATGCACATTCTTGCCAGGGAACTGGGATATCTTTTCCTAGCACCCTTCGGTCATGCCCGACATCCCACAAAGACTGGTCGAACACTGTCTTAATATAGTCATGGGATTCAAACCCGTGAAGCAGACACTAAGGCGATTCTCCGAACCTAAGCGTCAGGCCATGGGAGATGAGCTAGCCAAACTATTAGAGGCCGGGTTTATTAGGGAAATTAAAAATCCGGACTGGCTAGCCAACTTGGTTATGGTACCAAAGAAGGATAAATCCTGGAGCCTGTGTGTCGATTTCAAGAACCTCCACAAGGCTTGCCCTAAGAACCCTTTCCCATTGCCTCGCATTGACCAAATTATTGACACAACTGAAGGGCACGACTCTTTGTGCTTCCTCGACTCTTATTCCGGATACCATCAGATTAAGATGAAGGAATCAGACCAGGTGGCAACCGTGTTCATCACCCCCTATTGTCCCCTCTACTTGAACACTATGCCCTTTGGACTCAAAAACGCCGGGGCTACCTACCAACGCACGATTCAAACTTGCCTGGAAAAGCAAATAGGCAAAATGGTCGAAGCATACGTGGACGACGTGGTCATCAAGACAAAGCACATCGAGACACTGGTGGATGATCTTCGCCTCACATTCGACAACCTCCGAACATACGACATACGACTTAATCCAGAAAAATGCGTCTTCGGAGTCTCGGCTGGAAATCTTCTTGGGTTCATCGTTTCCTATAGAGGAATTGAAGCAAACCCAGCCAAGATCCGAGCATTGTCACAACTGGCCATACCAACAGACCTAAAGAAAGTCCAGAAGATAGCGGGTTGCATCGCGGCCTTAAGCCGCTTCATCTCCAAATGGGGAGAAAAGGCGCTACCACTCTACAAGCTATTACGACGCACTAACAACTTCGAATGGACGGATGCTGCCACAGCCGGATTGGAAGAAATCAAAACCCTTCTTGCAAGCAACCCAATCCTAGCTGCACCAGGTGTTGGAGAGCCCATGCTATTATATATTTTGGCGACTAACCAAGTGGTTATTGATGTCTACTACACAACCATCTTCTTGTAGATGTTGTTGGGCCTCCAAGTGCAAAGGTTTATAGGATAGTAGCAAATTTCCCTCAAGTGGATGACCTAAGGTTTATCAATTTGTGGGAGGCGTAGGATGAAGATGGTCTCTCTCAAACAACCCTGCAACCAAATAACAAAGAGTCTCTTGTGTCCCCAACACACCCAATACAATGGTAGATTGTATAGGTGCACTAGTTCGGCGAAGAGATGGCGATACAAGTGCAATATGGATGGTAGATAAAGGTATTTGTAATCTGAAATTATAAAAAAAGCAATGTAACAAGTGGTAAAAGTGAGCGTAAACGGTATTGCTATGGTAGGAAACAAGGCCTAAGGTTCATACTTTCACTAGTGCAAGTTCTCTCAACAATAATAACATAATTGGTCACATAACAATCCCTCAACATGCAATAAAGAGTCACTCCAAAGCCACTAATAGCAGAGAACAAACAAAGAGATTATGATAGGGTACGAAACCACCTCAAAGTTATCCTTTCTGCTCGATCTATTCAAGAGTCTGTAGTAGAATAACACGAAGCTATTCTCTCCGTTCAATCTATCATAGAGTTCATACTAGAATAACACGTTAAGACACAAATCAACCAAAACTCTAATGTCACCTAGATACTCCATTGTCACCTCAAGTATCCGTGGTCATGATTATACGATATGCATCACACAATCTTAGATTTATCTATTCAACCAACACAAAGTACTTCAAAGAGTGCCCCAAGGTTTCTGCCGGAGAGTCAAGACGAAAACGTGTACCAACCCCTATGCATTGGTTCATGGGCGGAACCCGCAAGTTGATCACCAAAACAAACATTAAGTGGATCACTTGAATATCCCATTGTCACCACAGATAAGCACGGCAAGACATACATCAAGTGTTCTCAAATCCTTAAAGACTCAATCTGACAAGATAACTTCAAAAGGAAAACTCAATTCATCACAAGAGAGTAGAGGGGGGAGAAACATCATAATATCGAACTATAATAGCAAAGCTCACGATACATCAAGATCGTGCCATAGAGAGAACACGAGAGAGAGAGAGAGAGAGAGAGAGAGAGATCAAACAGATAGCTACTGGTACATACCCTCAGCCCCGAGGGTGAACTACTCCCTCCTCATCATGGAGAGCGCCGGGATGATGAAGATGGCCACCGGTGAGGGATTCCCACTCCGGCAGGGTGCCGGAACAGGGTCCCGATTAACTTTTGGTGGCTACAGAGGCTTGCGGCGGCGGAACTCCCCATCTATCCCCCCCGATGTTTTTAGGGTATATGGGAATATATAGGTGAAGGAAGTCGGTCGGGGGACACTCGAGGAGCCCACGAGACAGGGGGGCGCTCCTCCACCCTCGTGGCTTCCTCGAAGCTTCTCTGACGTGAACTCCAAGTCCGGTGGATCATGTTCGTTCCAAAAATCACGTTTCCAAAGGTTTCATTCCGTTTGGACTCCATTTGATATTTCATTTTTTCGAAATACTGAAATAGGCAAGAAAACAGCAATATGGGCTGGGCCTCCGGTTAATAGGTTAGTCCCAAGAATGATATAAAAGTGTAAAGTAAAGCCCATAAACATCCAAAACAGGTAATATAATAGCATGGAACAATCAAAAATTATAGATACGTTGGAGACTATCAAGCATCCTCAAGCTTAATTCCTGCTCGTCCTCGAGTAGGTAAATGATAAAAACAGAATTTTTGATGTGGAATGCTACCTAGCATAATTCTCAATGTATTTCTCTTTATTGTGGCAAGAATGTTCTGATCCAAATGATTCAAAATAAAAGTTCATATTGACATAAGAAATAGTAATACTTCAAGCATACTAATAAAGCAATCATGTCTTCTCAAAATAACATGGCTAAAGAAAGTTATCCCTACAAAATCATATAGTCGGGCAGTTGCTCTATCTTCATCACACAAAGTATTTAATCAAGCACAACCCCGATGAAAAGCCAAGCAATTGTTTCATACTTTAGTAATCTCAAACTTTTTCAAATTTTCACGCAATACATGAGCGTGAGCCATGGACATAGCACTATATGTGGAATAGAAGGGTGGTTGTGGAGAAGACAAAAAGGAGAAGATAGTCTCACATCAACTAGGCATATCAACGGGCTATGGAGATGCCCATTAATAGATATCAATGTGAGTGAGTAGGGATTTCCATGCAATGGATGCACTAGAGCTATAAATGTATGAAAGCTCAACTAAAGAAACTAAGTGGGTGTGCATCCAACTCGCTTGCTCACGAAGACCTAGGGCATTTTGAGGAAGCCCATCATTGGAATATACAAGCCAAGTTCTATAATGAAAAATTTCCACTAGTATATGAAAGTGACAAAATAAGAGACTCTCTATCATGAAGACCATGGTGCTATTTTGAAGCACAAGTGTGGAAAAAGAGATAGTAGCATTGTCCCTTCTCTCTTTTTCTATCATTATTTTTTATTTTTCCTTTTTTTTCTTTCTTTCTCTTTTTTTTATCTTTTTGGTGGGCTTCTTTGGCCTCTTTTTTTCATGGGCTTCTTTGGCCTCTTTTATTTTTTATAAAGTCCGAAGTCTCATCCCGACTTGTGGGGGAATCATAGTCTTCATCATCCTTTCGTCACTGGGGAAATGCTCTAATAATGAAGATCATCACACTTTTATTTATTTACAACTCAAGATTATAACTCGATACTTAGATCAAGATATGACTCTATATAGATGCCTCCGGCGGTGTAACAAGATATGCAATGAATCAAGAGTGACATGTATGAAAAATTATGAGGTGGCCTTGCCACACATACGATGTCAACTACATGATCGTGCAAAGAGCAATATGACAATGATGACGCGTGTCATAATAAACGGACCGATAAAAAGTTGCATGGCAATATATCTCGGAATGGCTATGGAAATGCCATAATATGGTGGCTGTTTTGAGGGAGGATTATGGTGGGTGTATGGTACCGGCGAAAGTTGCGCGCTACAAGAGAGGCTAGCAATGGTGGAAGGGTGAGAGTGCGTATAATCCATGGACTCAACATTTGTCATAAAGAACTCGTATACTTATTGCAAAAATCAACAAGCCATTGAAAACAAAGTACTACGCGCATGCTCCTAGGGGGATAGATTGGTAGGAAAAGACCATCGCTCGTCCCCGACCGCCACTCATAAGGAAGACAATCAATAAATAAAATTGTTCTCCAACTTCATCACAAAGCGGTTCACCATACGTGCACGCTACCGGAATCACAAACTTCAACACAAGTATTCTTGAAATTCACAATTACCCAACTAGCATGACTCTAATATCACCACCTCTATATCTCAAAACAATTATCAAGCATCAAATTGATCATAGCATCCAATTCACTTCTATGATAGTTTTCATTCAAATTACCATGTTATTTAAGACTCTCATAATATAAGTGAAGAATGAGAGTTCATTAATTTCTACAAAATAAAACCACCGGCCTGCTCTAAAAAGATATAAGTGAATCACTAGAGCAAACGACAAACTACTCCAAAAGATATAAGTGAAGATCAATGAGTAGTCAAATAATTGTATAGCTACGAGAAGACTCTCTCTCATTTAAGTATTTCAGATCTAATGTATTTTATTCAAGAAGCAAGAAAAAAAAGCAAAATGACCTTGCAAGGATAGCACAACTCAAGTGAAGAAGCAAAAACTTAGGTTCAACCGATACTAACCGTTAATTGTTGAAGAAGAAAGGTGGGATGCCTACCGGGGCATCCCCAAGCTTAGATGCTTGAGACTTCTTGAAATATTATCTTGGGGTGCCTTGGGCATCCCCAAGCTTGAGCTTTTGTGTCTCCTTAATTCCTTTTATACCTTGGTTTCCTAAATCTCGAAAGCTTCATCCACACAAAACTCAACAAGAACTCGTGAGATAAGTTAGTATAAAACAATGCAAAAACCTTATCATTTTCTACTGTAACAAATTACTAAAATTATTATTAAACATTGCATACTAAATTTCTCTTCATATTTAATACTCCTATCCTAAAATAGAATCATTAAACAAGCAAGCATGTGCAAACAATGCAAACATAACAGCAATCTGCCAAAATAGTATAGTCTGTAAAGAATGCAAGATTCATCATACTTCCATAACTCCAAAAATTATAAGAAAAATACTACGCTGTAAAATATTTATCAGAGATCATTATTCAAAAATATTCAACATTATATCACTCTCTGACGTTTCTAGGGAATTTTTGCAACAGAGGTAAACTTTGTGTTTTCAAACAGCAACATGTATACTTGCAAAATAAGCATGGTAAAAGCTATCCTTGACATTTTTATTAAAGATATAGATGCAAAACATTATTATAAATAACATCAAGCAAATACTAATATAATAAAATGACGCTCCAAGCAGAACACATATCATGTGGTGGATAAAAATATAGCTCCAAGTAAAGTTACAGATGAACGAAGACAAAAGAGGGGATGCCTTCCGGGGCATCCCCAAGCTTAGACTCTTGGTTGTCCTTGAATATTACCTTGGGGTGCCTTGGTCATCCCCAAGCTTATGCTCTTTCCACTCTTTATTCCATATTCCATCGAATCTTTACCCAAAACTTGAAAACTTCAACCACACAAAACTCAAACAAAACTCGTAAGCTCCGTTAGTATAAGAAAATAAATCACCACTTAGGTACTGTTGTGAACTCATTATTTATTCATATTGGTGTAATATCTACTGTATTCCAACTTATCTATGGTTCATACCCTCCTATACTACTCATAGACTCATCAAAATAAGCAGGCAACACATAGAAAACAAAATCTGTCAAAAACAGAACAGTCTATAGTAATCTGTATCAAACGTATACCTCTGGAACTCCAAAAATTATGAAAGAAACTGGTTGACCTGAGGAATTTGTCTATTAATCATCCTCAAAAAGAATCAACCTAAAATCACTCTTCTGTAAAAATGACTGCTAATCTCGTGAGCGCTAAAGTTTCTGTTTTTTACAGCAAGATTACATAGACTTCACCCAAGTCTTCCCAAAGGTTCTACTTGGAACTTTATTGAAATAAAAGCTATAAAACATGATTACTACAGTAGAATCATCATGTGGACACACAAAAACAGTAAGGGTAAATATTGGGTTGTCTCCCAACAAGCACTTTTCTTTAATGCCTTTCTAGCTAGGCATGATGATGACAATGATGCTCACATAAAAGATAAGAATTGAAACATAAAGGGAGCATCATGAAGAATATGACTAGCACATTTAAGTCTAACCCACTTCCTATGCATAGGGATTTTGTGATCAAACAACTTATGGGAACAATAATCAACTAGCATAGGAAGGTAAAACAAGCATAGCATCAAGATTTTCAACACATAGAGAGGAAACTTGATATTATTGAAATTCCTACAAGCATATATTCCTCCCTCATAATATGTTTCAGTAGCATCATGAATGAATTCAACAATATAACCAGCACATAAATCATTGTTTTCATGATCTACAAGCATATAATTTTTATTACTCTCCACATAAGCAAATTTCTTTTCATTCGGAATGGTGGGAGTATCATAAGAGACTTGAATACTATAAATTGTTTCCACATTAAAAGAGTAATGTTCAGAAAAAGGGTAATCATAATCATGACAAGTTTTATAAATATAATCATCTCTACTTTTTATAGCATAAGTTTTATCACAATAATCATCATAAGTAGCAACTTTGTTCTCATCATAATCGATTGAAACCTCTTCCAAGATAGTGGAATCATCACTAAATAAAGTTTACACTCTTCCAAACCCACTTTCATCAATATAATCATAAGTAAGAGGCATGCTATCATCATAAAAACTTTGCATATCAAAACTTGGGAGGCTAAAAATATCATCTTCAATAAAAGTTGCATCCCCAAGCTTGGGACAAACATTAATTTCAGCAAATATATTCTCAAATATGTCATCCTCATCAAACATAGCTTTCCCAAGCTTGGGCCTTTTCACATCATAAGCATAATCACTCTCATCATTAATAGTATGGATAGCACCAATTGTATAGCAATTATCATCATCACAAGGAGTAATAGGAGCAACATCATTTGGGAGGGATACCTTTTTACCTTTGCTTCTCCGTTTTTCCTTTTTCTTCCTCACATCATGTGTGGGTTCAACCCTCTTCTTTGAGATCCTTATTGATGAGATTGGTTGAATAGAAGGCTCCTCCTCGATACCTGATTCATCATAAGAAATAATAGGAGGATAATGGGAAGTCTCTTCCCTTTCATTAGTATTCTCATCATCTTCTATTTTCTTTATTTTCTTTATGTAATTGGCAATATAAGGATTTTCAATGCAATTCACCGCACAATACATATAAATTGCCTCTAGATCAAAATCAAGAAACCTATCAAGATTAAATTTTGGAATACCCTCAGTTATACATTTTATTTCTTCATACCCAAAAAGAATACTAAGCTCTTTATGATGCTCAAGGGTAATCAAGTTATCACAATTTTTGGACACGATTCGGTCATGAAACAATTTAGATTGGAGATTTAAATGACCATGTTCATTGCAAAGTTCACAAGGATGGCAAAAAATATTGAATTTTCCAGCACAAACGTCTAGACTTTGTTGCAAAAATTTAGTTTCTAAATGCTTATGCCTCTTGCAATATTTGGGTGTGTACTTGCAAACCCAATGCACTCCACAAAAATTGACATGCTTATAGGAGACATTTTCATCATAACTAGTGCAATCATCGTTAGTACTATGGATATTGAAAGAGTTCATACTAACAACATTGCAATCATGCTCATCATCCAAAGATTTAGTGCAAAACATTTTATAGATTTCTTCTTCTATCACTTGAGCACAATTTTCCTTTCCATCATACTCACGAAAGATATTAAAAAGATGAAGCGTATGAGACAAACTCAATTCCATTTTTTTGTAATTTCTTTTATAGACTAAACTAGTGATAAAACAAGAAACAAAAAGATTCGATTGCAAGATCTAAAGATATACCTTCAAGCACTCACCTCCCCGGCAACGGCGCCAGAAAAGAGCTTGATGTCTACTACACAACCTTCTTCTTGTAGACGTTGTTGGGCCTCCAAGTGCAGAGGTTTGTAGGACAGTAGAAAATTTCCCTCAAGTGGATGACCTAAGGTTTATCAATCCGTGGGAGGCGTAGGATGAAGATGGTCTCTCTCAAGCAACCCTGCAACCAAATAACAAAGATCCTCTTGTGTCCCCAACACACCGAATACAATGGTAAATTGTATATAGGTGCACTAGTTCGGCGAAGAGATGGCGATAAAAGTGCAATATGGATGGTAGATAAAGGTATTTGTAATCTGAAATTATAAAAACAACAATGTAGCAAGTGGTAAAAGTGAGCGTAAACGATATTGCTATGGTAGGAAACAAGGCCTAAGGTTCATACTTTCACTAGTGCAAGTTGTCTCAACAATAATAACATAATTGGATCACATAACAATCCCTCAACATGCATCAAAGAGTCACTTCAAAGCCACTAATAGCATAGAACAAACGAAGAGATTATGGTAGGGTACGAAACCACCTAAAAGTTATCCTTTCTGCTCGATCTATTCAAGAGTCTGTAGTAAAATAACACGAGGCTATTCTTTCCATTAAATCTATCACAGAGTTCATACTAGAATAACACCTTAAGACACAAATCAACCAAAACTTTAATGTCACCTAGATACTCCATTGTCACCTCAAGTATCCGTGGGCATGATTATACGATATGCATCACACAATCTTAGATTCATCTATTCAACCAACACAAAGTACTTCAAAGAGTGCCCCAAAGTTTCTACCAGAGAGTCAAGACGAAAACATGTGCCAACCCCTATGCATAGGTTCATGGGCGGAACCCGCAAGTTGATCGCCAAAACATACATCAAGTGGATCACGTGAATATCCCATTGTCACCACAGATAAGCACCGCAAGACATACATCAAGTGTTCTCAAATCCTTAAAGACTCAATCCGACAAGATAACTTCAAAGGGAAAACTCAATTCATCACAAGAGAGTAGAGGGGGGGAGAAACATCATAAGATCCAACTATAATAGCAATGTCCGCGATACATCAAGATCGTGCCATAGAGAGAACGTGAGAGAGAGAGAGAGAGATCAAACACATAGCTACTGGTACATACCCTCAGCCCCGAGGGTGAACTACTCCCTCCTCATCATGGAGAGCGCCGGGATGATGAAGATGGCCACCGGTGAGGGATTCCCCCTCCGGCAGGGTGCCGGAACAGGGTCCTGATTGACTTTTGCTGGCTATAGAGGCTTGCGGCGGCGGAACTCCCAATCTATCTCCCCCCTGATGTTTTTAGGGTATATGGGAATATATAGGTGAAGGAAGTCGGTCGGGGGACGCTCGAGGAGCCCACGAGACAGGGGGTGCTCCGAGTAGGGGGGCGCCCCCCACCCTCGTGGCTTCCTCGAAGCTTCTCTGACGTGAACTCCAAGTCTCCTGGATCATGTTCGTTCCAAAAATCACGTTTCCGAAGGTTTCATTCCGTTTGGACTCCGTTTGATATTCCTTTTCTTCGAAATACTAAAATAGGCAAGAAAACAACAATATGGGCTGGGCCTCCGGCTAATAGGTTAGTCCCAAAAATGATATAAAAGTGTAAAGTAAAGCCCATAAACATACAAAACAGGTAATATAATAGCATGGAACAATCAAAAATTATTGATACGTTGGAGATGTATCAGTTATTGCCATGCTCGTCGTCAAACAAGGGGAAGAGAGACATAAATTCCCCACCCAAAAACTAGTCTACTACGTATCAGAGGTTCTTACACCTTGCAAATCCCGATACCCGCACTATCAGAAGATATCCTACACAGTCTTCGTGGCATCCCGCAAACTCCGACACTACTTTCAATAACAGGGATACACGTCTCCGCATAGCCAAATGGACCATCGAGCTATTACCGTTCAAAATCATATACAAGCCACGTCGGGCCATTAAATCCCAAGTATTCATCGACTTTGTCGCTGAATGGACGGAAGCCGAACTCCTTAAAGAGTATAGCTCATACTCCAATTGGATCATGTACTTCGATGGTTCTAAAATGCTGGCCGGACTAGGGGCTGGTGTAATCCTCACATCCCCCACTGGAGACACAGTCCGCTACGTACTGCAAATAATGAATACGGACTCTAACAATGCCGCCGAATATGAGGCACTACTACACGGTCTTCGCATGGCTGTCTCCATGGGCATACAACACTTGGAGGTGCGTAGTGACTCGAACCTCACAATTTCCTAGGTTAATGGAGAGTTCAATGCAAAGGACCCAAAAATGGTGGCATATCGAAATGTCATATTAAAAATATCACCTCGGTTCAAAGGACTCAAGTTCCATCACGTCGCTCGAGAAAGTAATCAGGCAACCAACATCCTCGCTTGTATGGGTGCTAAGCGCGACCCTGTGCCACCTAATACCTTTGTGGAATGGATATTTAAGCCATCCGTAGTGTGGCAGGGTGAGAGCGGGGAAAGCAGTACGGACCTGATCACACCCCCAGTTGTCGAACACAACGCACACACCATTGGTGGCCCAAATATCGAGATAACACCCTCTGCCCACGAGATAATCGCGGTTATCGCCCCCTGGACCGAACCCTTCCCGTCCTACCTTAATAGACATGAGCTCCCCAACGATCAAAACAAAGCTCGGTGCTCTAAAGCTTCTAAAGTACATGAGGGTGAATTGTACGAAAGAAGCACTACTGGAGTGCTCCAAAGGTGTATCTCTGAAGAGGAGGGAAGGCAACTCTTGGCAGAAATACATGCCGGTCTTGGTGGTCATCACGCTGCAGCCTGCGCCCTCGTAAGTAAGGCGTTCTGGACATGCTTTTTCTAGCCTACGGCTCGAGATGACGCTCAAGACCTTGTCCAACACTGCGTGGGTTGTCAGCTTTTCGCCAATCAAAGCCACATGCCTCCCATCGCATTAAGAACAATCCCCATTACTTGGCCCTTTGCAGTCTGGGGGCTTGACATGGTTGGACCCCTTAAACGGGGAAGCCATAAAAAGAAATAGTTGCTCGTCATGGTGGATGAGGGAGTCCTGGATTAGGGGGTGTCTGGATGGCCGGACTATGACCTTTGGCCGGACTCCCGGACTATGAAGATACAAGATTGAAGACTTCGTCCCGTGTCCGGATAGTACCTTCCTTGGTGTGGAAGGCAAGCTTGGCGATTCAATATGAAGATCTCCTCCCATTGTAACCGACTCTGTGTAACCCTAGCCCTCTTCGGTGTCTATATAAACCAGAGAGTTTTAGTCCATAGGACGAACAACAATCATACCATGGGCTAGCTTCTAGGGTTTAGCCTCTGTGATCTCGTGGTAGATCAACTCTTGTACTACCCATATCATCAATATTAATCAAGCAGGAGTAGGGTTTTACCTCCATCGAGAGGGCCCGAACCTGGGTAAAAACATCGTGTCCCTCGTCTCCTCTTACCATCCCCATAGACGCATAGTTCGGGACCCCCTACCCGAGATCCACCGGTTTTGACACCGACATTGGTGCTTTCATTGAGAGTTCCTTTGTATCGTCACCTTTAGGCCCGATGGCTTCTTTGATCATCAACCATGACACGGTCCAGGGTGAGACTTTTCTCCCCGGACATATCTTCGTATTCGGCGGCTTCGCACTACGGGCCAATTTGCTTGGCCATCTGGAGCAGATCGAAAGCTACGCCCCTGGCCATCAGGTCAGATTTCGTAGCTTAAATTACACGGCCGACACCCGCGGGGACTTGATCTTCGACGGATTCGAGCCACGACCGAGCGCGCCGCACTGTCACGATGGGCATGATCTAGCTCTGCCACCGGACAGCGCCCAGAGCGCCGCTTAGGTGTCCGTTCTGACCCTTAGCTCGGAGCCGACCATGCCAGTCAGGGACGAACGGTTGGACGCCGCCCCAGGGGCCGCGATCTCTATGGTGATCGAGCCGGATATCGGCCTAGTCCTTTGTGAGGCCTGTGACTCCAAGTTGTCGGACTCCTTTCCGGACTCCGAATCTCCCGCGCCCCTTCCGATCGAACCTGATCAAGCTCCGATCGTGGAGTTCACCGCCGCGGACGTCTTTCAGCACTCACCCTTTGGCGAGATCCTGAATTCACTAAAGTCTCTCTCTTTGTCAGGAGAGCCATGGCCGGACTATGGTCAACGAGGTTGGGATGCGGACGACAAACAAATTCGAACTCCACCCACCACCCACTTCATAGCCACTGTCGATGATCTAACCGACATGCTCGACTACGACTCCGAAGACATCGACGCTATGGACGCCGATGAAGGAGACAATCGAGAACCAGCGCCTATAGAGCACCGGACAATCACCTCATCACACGATGTATACATGGTGGACACACCTAAAAGAAGCAACGACGAGGATCAAAAGGGCGCAACCAGGGATCGTTCCCTCGAAAAACAATCAAAGCGGCGGCGTAAGCGCCGCGCCAAGCCCCACCTCGACAGAGACCTAGCCATAGAGCAGGGCGAGTCAACGGAAGACGAACACGCCATCGAGCAACCGTCCAAACAGGGCGGACAAACCGAACAATCCGTCCCCGACAAAGATAATAGTCCGGATGACCTCACGCCGGACAAATCGCTGGAGCGCCAGAACCTCCACCAAAGGCTCATCGCCACTGCGTGTAGCCTGAAAAAGCAGAAGCGAAAGCTCAAAACAGCGGAAGATGTACTCAGAATCAGATGGGGCAAAGTACTCAATACCGCACACAAGTACGGCAACAGTCATCACACAAAGTGCTATCCGAAGCGGAAATTACTACCGGAATTCGATGAAGAGGCCTTAGAGCCCCCAAAGTCAAAAAACAAGGAAGCCACCAGGTCGGATAGACGACCCCACGATCAACCTCAAGCGACAAAGGGCGCCGCACTCAATACGGCACGCGATCCGCCCAAGGATTCGCATCAAAAAACCGGTCCAACCAGATCCATCTACGGGCCAAGAAAGCAAGCTCCAGTGAGCAATGCAACGCAAAAATTGTCCGAACATCGCGGCACACCTACATACAGGGGCGCCGCACATCCCCTATGTTTCACCGATGAGGTGCTGGATCATGAATTTCCAGCGGGATTCAAATCCGTAAACATAGAAGCATACGACGGAACAACAGACCCTGGATTCTGGATCGAGGATTATATCCTCCACATACACATGGCCAGAGGAGATGACCTTCACGCCATAAAATACTTACCCCTTAAGCTCAAAGGGCCAGCCCGGCATTGGCTTAAAAGCCTTCCCGAAAACACCATATGAAGTTGGGAAGAGCTTGAGGACGCTTTCCGGGAAAATTTTCAAGGGACCTATGTCCGACCTCCGGATGCAGACGATCTGAGTCATATAACTCAACAACTCGGAGAGTCAGCCCGAAAACTCTGGAAAAGATTTCTTACTAAAAAGAATCATATAGTCGACTGTCCGGACGCCGAAGCCCTAGCATCTTTCAAACATAGCGTTCGAGACGAATGGCTCGCCAGACACCTCGGCCAAGAAAAGCCAAGAACAATGGCCGCATTAACAAGCCTCATGACCCGCTTTTGCGTAGGAGAGGATAGCTAGGTGGCAAGAAGCAGCACCAGCGACCCAAGTACATCCGAACTCAGAGATGGAAACGAGAAACCGCGCCGTAACAAAGAACAATGCCGAATCAAGGATAACATCCCGATGAGCACGGCAGTCAACGCCGGATTCAAAAGCTCTCGGCAAAATCAGAAAAAGCCGCCCCCAAAGATGACAGGGACAAGCTATCTAACCTCAACAAAATCTTGGACAAAATATGTCAAATCCACAGTACTCCCGAGAGACCTGCAAACCACACCCACAGAGATTGTTGGGTCTTCAAGCAGTCCGGCAAACTCAACACCGAACACAAGGGGATCGACACACCAAGAGAGGATGACGACGCACCCCACAAGCAAAACACCGGAGAACAAAAGAAGTTCCCACAAGAAGTAAAAACAGTAAATTCACTTCAGGTGACAAAAGGGAAAAACAGAATGGCGCCTACGATACGCGCCATACGGCGTGCCCCAGAGGAGCCCCGCCACTGGTCATCACAGCCAATCACCTTCGATCATCAGGATTACTCCAGGGGTATCCGGAATGAAGGCTGGACTGCCTTGGTCTTGGATCCGATTATTGACGGACTCCAATTTACACAAGTCCTAATGGACGGCGGCAGTGACCTAAACCTGTTATATCAGGACACAATCCAAAAACTGGGGGTAAACCCAGCAATAATTCGCCATGGCAACATTTCCTTTCAAGGAGTCACGCCGGGCCCAGATACCCAGAGTATGGGTTCCCTTTCGTTAGAAGTCATGGTCGGCTCACCCAACAACTTCCGGAGCGAAAAGCTAACCTTCCACATCGCCCCATTCATAAGTCGCTATCAAGCGCTACTGGGATGCGAAGCTTTCGCCCGCTTTAATGCAATACCGCATTATGCATCCCTCACACTCAAAATGCCCGGTCCACGAGGCATCATATCATTAAAGGAAATATCAAGTGATCCCCGAAGTGCGGATAATGGTGCGGCTGCCTTGACAGCCTCACACTGAACCAGCTTTACTACCTCGGACACAGCTCGACGAGTCCGGCGTAAACGTACAAAGGCTTAATAGCCGCATAACCCTGTACAAGGGGATCCGCATGTTTACACCAGGAGACTATATGGCTCAATTCCACTCATGTCTCTGTATTATATTTTGTTTATTTTTATATAGATTTCTCGCACGATTATTTTTCACTAAGTTCATCTCTTTCGCAGACGAACACCATGCTACACCCGTCCAGGATACGGCACAACGGAGACACAGGCGCAGACGTGCAGTAGGGACCCGTTTTAAGGATTCTTTTCAGATTAAGACCATGCGTAAACCTTTTTTACTGTCTCTTGTTGATAACATCCCCCAGTTTTCGCTATAACCGAGGAGGACGCTGGCGTCTTGGCATGTGGCCACGCTAGAATTTTGCACGTTCCTGGGCACCAGGGGCTTCTTGCCAAGGGCTTTTGTTTGGCCCATTTTCATAAAGACCGAATACCTTAGGGAATGTTCGGCGTCGCGAGTTTGGCCTTATATGCACCAGCTCCGAATCATGTCTTTGGTCAAATGTTGGGTTTGCCCGGCTCCTGTGTTTTGCTGCCTTACGTTCCGCTCTATCGGCTAAGGCGGCACCAGGAGAACTACTGCGATTGTGCCCCGGTTCGGCCAGGTGAGCACCTCAGTAGAGAAAGCTGAAAACTGACTGTCATGATATAGCGAGAGATTGGTCAACCACTCGATGATTTTTAGAATCTTTAGGATTCCTCCGCATTAATGAAGGGCCGCTTCCTGGTCAGGCACACACGCGCCCCGAATTCGGGCGAGTGCGGTGCCCCTAGGGGCTATTCAGTAGCCCCACCGTCAAACTCCTATGGCTAAGTGAAAGTGATAAAGCATTATAGTCCGGTTTCCTAGTTCGCTGCGCTATCACCTCCTTTATAGGACCAAGACGTTGGATTAAGTGTGAAAAAGCGCCTTTTTGCGAACACCCTCGCATTATATGCGTGGGGGCTGAAGCCAACGACTGCCATCTTTCAGGTTATATACACATATACATTAACGGCCTCACAGGAGGCATTATAATTCTTGCAAGCACAAGTATAAAAAGCTTTTATATTCTATCAAAATATTTGTTTTACAATAGCACATGCTATTCGAACACAACATCCTTTGAGCACTGCGCCTCTATTAAACGAGCGCCCTGAAGAACTTCCTCAAAGTAGTGCTTGGTAGGTACTCGGCTTTCGTCCGAATCCCGGGACACAACAACACTGGCCTTCATATCCGCCCAGTATGTTTTGACACGGGCAAGAGCCATCTGTGCACCCTCCATGCACGCCGACCTCTTCATTGCATCAACATGCGGCACCGAACCAAGGAATTGCTGCACCAAGCTAAAATAACTCTTCGGCTCTAGCCCTTCCGGCCACAGACAACTCGCAACATACCTCATGGCGAGTCCGGATAACCTGTTCAGCTCCGCCCAGGCGGCCAAACGGTCGGATATCGAAAGTGGGCGTTCTGGATTGTGGAACTGCAAACAAAAAAGTTCTTCCAATTCATGGTCACCTTGACCCCGGAAGTGTTCGGTCGCGTCTGCCGCACTCGCTGCCAAATCCAGATAAGTGTTTTCCGCACTCCACTACCGGTCTAACGGAGCATACTTAGGATCCCCGAACCTGATCTGCAACATATAGGGCTTTCCACGTGATATCTCCGGCCTGACGTAGCTCCTCCTTCATAGCTCTCATTCCTGAGCAAGTATCCTTGGCCTCGGCAGTGATCTTTTCAAGGTCCTTCTGAGCCGCCCTATCTTCTTGTTCAAGAAATTTACAGCGGTCGGCAGCATCCTTCAATCTTATAGCCATCTCGGCTATTACTTTTTTGCTCTGGCAGTGAGCAGCCTGTTCGGCTTCTAGCTCTTCAGCTGCTTGAACGGCAGCCGCATCACTTTTCCTTGCTTGCTCCTTGGCTCAGGCAAGTTCCGCCTAAAGGTTCTCCACGGCAGAAGCACCATCTACATTAAGCACATATCTTATAAGGCATGAGTATCGAGCTCCTCTTATCAGATGTGTCTGGAACATACCTTCTGCCTCATCTAACCGCTTATTTACAAGCGCGATGTCGGCATCTGCTACGTCAAGTTGCCGCTCTAGCTCGGCAGATTCATCAGTCCGGCTAGCCACTGAACGCCTCGCCACCTTCATAGAAAAGGTGACATATTATACCTGGGGTTATGATCCTCTGTGCGCTGTCATTTTTGACAACACATAGAGTCTCAGGGGCTACTATTCATACAGGGCGCATTTTATATATGCGGCTCTACCAAAAGGTACACCTTTTCACGTACCTCAAAGCATGTCAGTAAATTCCTGGCGGCCTTGTACAATCCGCTTTCCGCGGATGAAATCCTTCCAATCACCATGTTTATCAACACACGGTGTTCTTCTGAGATAGACGCTCGCCCGAGAAGATCCTTCAGCCCCTCCGACCGCGCACCAGAGGGTGCCGGACTAGCCTGACGACCTTTTTCAGGGTCCGGACTTGGAGAAACCCTCCGAGACGACACCTCAGGGTCGCCTACCTCGTAAGACGGTGCGGCTAGGGGAGGCGTTTCGCTCTCCATCATCTCCGGACGAAGATCCCCCGAGGTTGAGCTCTGCTAAGAAGGGTTGACATCCGAACTGTAAGGTAATATTTCGGTTATCTTCCTCAGAAATAAAACAGGGATGTCACTCATTTTGGAACCCCTCTCTTTACTTACGGCTCGGTGGAGAGATGATCCCCTTGGGGGCGCAATGCGGCAGGGGCATTCTCCGGCGCCGGATCCTCTGGCGAAGATTTCTTCCCCCGTTTTGAGGCCATCCCCTCCGGGTCTTTAGAGGCAATCCTTTTCCTTCCCTAGTTGGGGGAATTCTTGATTCCTCCCTTTCTAACAGCTTCCTTCGCGGAGGCGGTAGCTCCTTGGTTCCCCTCCTCTCCTTCTGCAGAAGGCGCAATCTCCAGCATCCTGGTTAACACGGGATCCGGCGTGGTCTCGGGCAGGGGGCCTAGACACCTGATAAGCTTTGATTTCGCTATCCACTCCTGTTCAAAGGATAGCTCTGTTAAGGGCAATTTTATGATATGGTGTGCCCAAATACGGGGCTACTTACATGGGCATCCGGGCGATTGCAGCTCAGACCTGCATCCTCGAACAAGTCCGGACACCTTGCTTGTGATCCGAAGAACAATTTGTACGTCTCCACGGGTGTCGTGCCCATAAAGTGTTGGAGGACTCGTGGTCCCTCCGGATTAAATTCCCACAGGCGGAGAGGGCGACGTTTTCCAGGGCAGCGTGCGGCGAATCAGCATAACTTGCGCCACTACGGTCAAGCTGATATCTCTTCCTAGGAGATCTCGAATGCGGCCCTGTAGCAAGGGCGCATCTTTGGACGGCCCCCAGATAAGCCCTTCATTGACCCAGGACGCTAGCCGTGGTGGGGGACCCGGGCGAAAAGCAGGTGGCGCCACCCATGTGGTGCCCCTGGGGGCTGTGATGTAAAACCAGTCCCGTTGCCATAAGCCGAACTCCTCTTGGAAAGAGCCCTCGGGCCACGGAGCGTCGGCCATCTTGCTTATGATAGCTCCTCCACACTCAGCGTGCTGCCCCTCGATCATCTTCGGTTCCACCTTGAAGGTTCTAAGCCACAATCTGAAGTGAGGAGTAATATGGAGGAAGGCCTCACACAGGACAATGAACGATGAGATTTGGAGGATGGACTCCGGAGCTAAGTCGTGAAATTCCAGCCCATAATAAAACATAAGCGCCCTCACGAAGGGATCAATCGGGAAGCCTAGCCCCTGAAGGAAGTGAGATGTGAACACCACGCTCTCACCGGGCTGGGGAGTGGGAATGGCCTGCCCTTGAGCTGGCAGCCTATGTGAGATTTCGCCGGTTAGATACCTGGCATCTCTCAGCTTTCGCACGTCTTCTTCCGTAATGGAGGAAGGCATCCACCGGCCTTGAAGGTCAGAGCCGGACATCATCGAAGGTCCGAAGCACCTAAAACTGGAGCTTTGGGTGTTGGAACTCGAGGCGAGGGGCGGATTCGATTGAATTAAAAAGAAAGGAGTCGGGCCTTGGTCTCTTTATAAAGGGGTTGAATACCAAGAGCCCTCCCCGTAACCATTTGGGACTCGCTTTCAATTAGGGAGTCATACCAAAGGCATGGTTGGGTTACCCACGCTCGTATTGATGAGAATCCCGGAATAAGGGGACACGATCTCTGCTTTGACAAGACGTGCCAAGGAAACCACCTCGCTAAACGCGCTGAGGTGGAACAGTAAAACGATTCGAATAAAGGCTTGGCCGTGGCGTGATGTCACGCTGCGGAATACATCAGCAGATTAGATTTGTGCAAATATTATTCTCTCTACGGTGGTATGTGGAACTTATTTTGCAGAGCCGGACACTATCCTTGTGTTCAACATCTTCTATGAAATATTCGGAGGAGGAACCCGCCTTGCAATGCCGAAGACAATTTGCGCGCTGGACTAGTCGTCATTGAAGCCTGGTTCAGGGGCTACTGAGGGAGTCCTGGATTAGGGGGTGTCCGGATGGCCGGACTATGACCTTTGGCCGGACTCCCGGACTATGAAGATACAAGATTGAAGACTTCGTCCCGTGTCCGGATAGGACCTTCCTTGGCGTGGAAGGCAAGCTTGGCGATTCAATATGAAGATCTCCTCCCATTGTAACCGACTCTGTGTAACCCTAGCCCTCTCCGGTGTCTATATAAACCGGAGAGTTTTAGTCGGTAGGACGAACAACAATCATACCATAGGCTAGCTTCTAGGTTTTAGCCTCTCTGATCTCGTGGTAGATCAACTCTTGTACTACCCATATCATCAATATTAATCAAGCAGGAGTACGGTTTTACCTCCATCGAGAGGGCCCGAACCTGGGTAAAAACATCGTGTCCCTCGTCTCCTGTTACCATCCGCCTAGACGCACAGTTCGGGACCCCCTACCCGAGATCCGCCGGTTTTGACACTGACAGTGGATAAATTCACTAAATGGATATAGGCCAAACCAGTAAAAACAGCTCAGGCCGGACCAGTGATTGACTTTATATCCGGCGTAGTCCACTGTTATGGTGTCCCGCACAGTATCATCACTGATAATGGATCTAACTTCACAGCCGATGAGGTGAAAACTTGGTGTGCTAAGTTGGGCATTAAACTCGACTATGCATCCATATACCACTGTCAAACAAACGGCCAAGTTGAATGGGCCAATGGTCTGATCATGAGTGGTATTAAGCCCAGATTAGTGCACTCCTTACGAGAATCAGACAAGCACTGGGTTGAGGAACTTGATTCCGTACTCTGGGGACTCTGGACCACGCCCAATGGAACGACCGTATACACACCTTTCTTTATGGTGTACGACGCAAAGGCCATACTGCCATGTGATATTATTCACGACTCACCTACAGAGCACATGTATGAAGAGAAAGAAGCTGAACTAGATCGGCAGTACGACCTAGATGGACTTGAAGAGGAGCGCGATGTTGCCAAGGCCCGTTCTGCGTTCTACCAGCAACAGGCAAGGCATTACCAAAACAGAGAAGTGCAGGCTAAAACATACAATTTCGGAGAACTTGTTCTACGGATCTCGGATAAGAAAAAGGATAAGCTCAACCTAAATGGGAGGGGGCCTTCATAATAGATGAAGTCCTTACTGGAAGAGCCTATCACCTTCGGAATGCAGAGGATAATCGCCTTAAGTCGAACCCATGGAACACCGCCCGGCTCCGAAGATTTTACGCATAGTTTGGCCTCCTTAAGTCTCATTTTCAACTAGGTTTTTTCTATCTTCACTCACCCTTTTAATTTTTTTTCCTTTTCTTCTTAATTGTACGTACGGATCGACCGCATTGTTGGGAGTACACATCTTTAAATGTATACACCCCACGATACATGGGGGCTTCGTCTAAAAGAAGAATTTTGTTGAAAAGCTTACAAGCTACTTTTCTCCATACTATATGTTGTTTTTGCCATTTTATGGACCTCTATGACTTAAGTTTTTGCCAAGCTGGGTTGCCTTGCTCGTGTGCTTATACCCTACGTTCCCGTTTGTTCGGCTAGGGTGTAGAAGGAGAACCTCTATGATTGTTACAACCGGGTTATCCGGCCCTGTACCTCAGATGGGTGAAGCCGAAAGCTAGCGTTCTTAAGGGAATAATTGGTCGGCACATATACAACAGGCTGTCTCCGGAAAAAATATGAAATTGGCTTCCTGTACTTCAGATATGAGCCCAACCCAAGGAAAGGAACCCCTAACGGAACTATTTTTCTTGGAAGATGTTTCTTACGTTAAGCAGTAATATAACATAACTCCACCGAACACATTTTGTCTGTTCGAGCAATATGGCTGGATTGCCTGGTTTCCGATAGTACTAAATGTTTCCTAGTCAAACATAGTATATGGAAACACTCCAACTTCTTGGTTCGGAGGTAGAAGTCAAAGGTCTCTGATGACAAAATTTTCATACAATTCGGTAGGAGATAAGTTCGATCATAAAGTACATGGGTACATCAAATCAAACACCTACTCCCTTTCTACACCATCTAGTACACTATCTAATTTACAATCTTGTTGTGAAAATTTCGTCGCTGTCATTACTTGGTCGTATATCAAGCTTACGGGAATTTCCTTCCCGTTAGGTCCCTGCGGTCCAACCCTGGCCACATGGTTCGGATCAAGACCAGTATAGCGTGTCTTCACCATGGCCCATGCCTGTCGAGCGCCTTCATGACATGCAGACGTCTTCCACAACTCAAAGCGATGACGGGCACCCTTGAATAGATCATCCAACCTCTCCATACTTTCTGGAGGGATGTTGGAACGCCATAAGGCTTTGGCCATATTCGTCATAGCCTTCCGGGCATGCTCGTGCAGCTTTGTCAGCTCCTTCAGAACGTCGCTTTGTAGGACGGGCATTTCCTCTTCGGGGCGGCCGGTCAACATACCTATATCAATCGAACTATAACATTCCGCATTATATGATTATATCAATAATCTTGATGGTTCACAAGTCACACCGAACATGCCGTCCTTCAGCTTCTAGTTTTCCTGTTGTGCGTCCAAGAGTTGAGCCTGTAAGCTCTTTATCTCTTCAGCCTGCTTCTTCACCTCTTCTTCTAGTTTTTTTATCTTTGCCATAATACATTGGGGCACTCTTCATTTCTTCAAGCTCGGAGACAGCAGCAGTTAGTTGTGTCCGGCTTTTCTCGAGCTCCTGGGTCAATGCACTGTTCTTCTCCTTGAGAACCTGCAGTCATGAAATGATCCTCAAATCGGGTTTGTCCACCCGCTTTAAGTCTCGGGGCTACTACTATCTATCTACTAGTTCATATAAACTTGTACCTGCATATCCTTTGAGAACAGGCGAGCAACCCCGGTGAGTCCATCCTGGGCAGCTCGGATATATGCACCTACAGTCCTTAGGCCGGTAAACTCCGGCTCTGTTAAGGCAGGGGCGTGCAAGGATTCTTTCAAGTGACGATGATTCATTGCACTCTCAACTTCGGAGTTAGTAACAGACATCTCAGTCGGCTCTCCATGAGATGAACGAGTCTGTGCTGCATTAGCATTCGCCCCCGCCCTGGTTGATATCTCCGGCGCCGTATTAGCTATGGCTCGGCAGGCTGGGATCTTGTTCACGGTTCGCCGTATACCCCTCCTGCGATGATAGAAGGAGGATGTGAATGACAATTCGGCTTCACGCCCGTATATTAAATAGGAGGAATATACCTTTTCGGTGATGGAGCAGGTTCAATGGTGCTTCTGACTTCCTTTCATTTTGCACGTCCCTTCCGCGAAGGTGCTGACCTTCTCTTGGTCGCCCACCCCTTGGTATGACTCACTGAGCGCCGAGCCTACAAAACATGGTCCAATGTGGAGGATAAAGAGATGAGCGAAAGTATCTCTTCTCTAAGAATACAATTGCCACATACTTACCTTTACGAAAGGATAGAGGTTGGGGTAATCCGTCGCAATAGCTACCTCCGAGCCGTCAAGGCTCGCCTGATAGTAGACTCTGTCTTCAAACTCTACAAATATGCCCGGATCCTCATGGAATCCGGGGTCCTCATTGCGATCGTGATCCTCTAGCTGGGAGGCGTGATGACCCACAAGTGTATGGGGTCAATTGTAGCCCTTTTCGAGAAGTAAGAGTGTCGACCCGGTGGCCCTCCTCTGGTACTTATTTGCTCGAATATCCCTTCAATATTCCAAAAAAACTCCTCGGGAATTTTCAGCTCATTTGGAGTTGTGCAGAATAGGTAACTTGACGTAGCTTTTTCAGGTCCTTGATGCATACCTTGCATATTATGAGAGAAAAGGCATTAGAATTACTCCAAAAAGCATTGTTATACAATGAAAAAACATAAATAACAGTAGGAAAACATGATGCAAAATGGACGTATCAACTCCCCCAAGCTTAGACCCCGCTTGTCCTCAAGCGAAAACCGAAAACGAAAAACATGTCCACATGCTTAGAGAGAGAGGTGTCGATAAAAACAAAAATACGGACATATCAGCATCATGTGACTTATTATAATAGCAGCAAATTTCAATATAAAACTTTTATTATAGAACTTTTATCATAGACTTCTCATGAACAAGTGACAATTCATCACAACAATGAAGTATAATGAATAAACTCTATTGGAAACCACCAAACTATGTTCTTGGTCAACTTTGCAACTACAATTCATCATCTTTTTAGGAAGGGTCACATATCGGAGCCTTTAGGCAAGTCTACATACTCAACCATCATTTAGTCTTCTATGATTACTAACACTCACCGCGTACACATGAGCAAAACATTTCAACCGGACACAAAGAAAGATAGGGGCTTATAGTTTCGCCTACCAACACACTCACCTCAAGGGTGATGTCAACAATAATATGTTATGCTACCTATATTCAACTGGACATATGTGCCTAGATCTTTCCTCACCACATGATGCTTGCCAAAGGAGAAAAATAAAAGGAATAGAGAGAAAAACTTTGACTCTTGCATAAAAGTAAATACATGCAAGTAAAAGATAGGCCCTTCGCAGAGGGAAGGTTGCCATGCGCTTTTCTTTGTATACTCAACCCCTTAGTGCAATAGAACGTCACATTATATTGCCCCTTGTGATGGCAACCTTTATTATGCAGTCTCTCGCTTTTATTCTTCACCATCACAAGTTCGTACAATGCTCAATTTTCCCTTACACTAAATGATCTCACACTTTTATAAGCAATTTTTATTGCCCTTTTTGCACCGATGACAACTTACTAGAAGGATATTACTCAATCCATAGGTAGGTATGGTGGACTCTCAAACAAGATAGGGTTTAAGGGTTCTGGATGCACAAGTAGTATCTCTACTTAGTGTGGAATTTTTGTCTAGCAAAGATAGGGGCAAGCACCACATGTTGAAGGATCTATGGCAATATGACTTCTATGTGAATATGAATAAACATAAATCATTAAGTTTTCTTCCTTGTCCAACGTCAACAATTTTGGCATATAATATTTTGATGGGTGCTCACAATCACAAAAGATTTCCACGATAATATATTTATATGTGAATCTTCCCTTCCCTTATTAATTCTTTCATGTGTTGCATCATTGACCAATGCTATGTTTGTCAATCTACAATAAAATTTTCTACTTATACTTTTCCTTGTGTAATGTCATCACTTACCATAAGATAAGCATATGATCTTTTTTTATTTCCTTTCTTTTTATTGCAGCAAGAAAGTAAAGAAGGCAAAACTCAAACTAACTTTATTATATCTCGCACATGATTACAAGGATTGGTCACTAAGCAAACTCACAAAAAGAAAGGATCGAACTAAACTTTTATTCATCTAATAGCAAAAGATAGCCATTGGTCGAACTAAGAAAATAAAGGCAAAGATAGTGGAGATGATACGATACCGTGGCATCTCCCTCAAGCTTGGCGAAAGCCAAGGGGAGTGCCCATACCCAATACTCAGTTTTCTTTTGGTGGTAATGAAGAAGATGGTGGTGATGAAGTAGAAGCAATCTGATCTTTAAGGATCAAGAGGCTCTCCAATCTTCGGATGACTCTTCGCAGGGAAGCATTGTGCTCCATATGGAAAATATTTTCACGATTGAGATACTTATTTTGTATACAAACCATATTAATGATCCTGAAGGCTGCAATCTCAATGGCGGTAAGACGAGCATAGTAGGGTTCAAGGATATCTTCCTCTTCCTCATCGGGGGGCAATGCTTGCTCGTCCATTGGCACTTGATCTCTGGGTGCCTCCTTGCTCTTGTCCTCCTTAGCTGCTCCAACGGGGTCTTCTCTCCTTAGCTCAATCTTCATCCACCAAGCATCTTCTTCCATACGATCAGAGGGGGGAGAAGACATGATGCCTGGCTCAACAGATCTGACAGAAACAGCAAGAAAAGAAAACAGGAGATTTCTCTGTGATATGGAGGTTACAGGTTCGGGAGGTATATATAGATTTTTTTTATCTTGGGGAACAAGCAGAAAGGAAGAAAAATGGAGACCGGAAAGTACCCGAGGTGGGCACAACCCACCTGCTTACCTGGCATGCCCTGGTGTATCGTGCCCACCAGGGTCTCTTTCCAGGAAGTTTCTTATTTTCCTAATTTTCTAAATATTCCAAAACGGACAAAAAATATCTTTGCAGATTTTTTGGAGTCCGTTTACTTACCGTATTACCTCCTTATTTTCACGATTCTGGAGTGTTCTGGAAGGACTCTTTTATGTGTTCTTCCGGTGTCAAAGTTTGGATAACATTGCTTTCTACATTAATGGGTGTACCTAAGATATAGTATTTTATTCGTTACCCATTGACAACCTTCGGGTTAGTCCCTTCGGCATTATTTATTTTGATAGCTCCAGATCGATAGACCTCCTCGATGACATAGGGTCCTCCCCATTTGGAGAGGAGTTTTCCTGCAAAGAATCTGAAATGAGAGTTGTACAAAAGAACATATTCTCCGACTTTGAACTCACGCTTTTGGATTCTTTTGCCATGACATCTTTTAACTTTTTCTTTGAATAACATAGCATTTTCATAAGCCTGGGTTCTCAATTCATCTAATGAGCTAATATCAAATAACCTCTTTTATCCAGCAAGTTTGAAATCATAATTAAGTTCTTTTATTGCCCAAAATGCTTTGTGTTCTAACTCAAGAGGTAAATGACAAGCTTTTTTCCATAAACCATTTTATATGGACACATACCCATGGGATTTTTCTAAGCTGTTTTATAAGCCCAAAGTGCATTATCTAACTTCTTAGACCAATTCGTCCGAGACCTATTAACAGTTTTTTGTAGGATTTCTTTTATTCTATATTGCTAAGTTCAACTTCACCACTAGACTGAGGATGATAAGGTGACGCAATTCTATGATTAACGTCATACTTAGCAAGCATCTTACGGAAAGCACCATGAATAAAGTGTGAACCACCGTCAGTCATTAAATATCTAGGGACTCCAAACCTTGGAAAAATAACTTCCTTAAGCATTTTAATAGAGGTGTTGTGATCAACACTACTGGTTGGAATAGCTTCTACCCATTTAGTAACATAATCAACAACAACCAAAATATGTGTATACCCATTGAGGAAGGAAAAGGTCCCATAAAGTCAAATCCCCAAACATCAAATGGTTCAACAGCAAGTGAATAATTCATAGGCATTTCTTGATGCTTACATAATTACCTATTCTTTGACATCCATCAGACGATGAGACGAATTTACGAGCATCCTTGTAGAGAGTAGGCCAATAAAAACCAGATTGCAATACCTTATGAGCAGTTCTGTCTCCCGCGAGATGTCCTCCATAAGCTTCAGAGTGACATTTCCATAGGATTTGTTCCTGTTCATGCTCAGCTACACAACGTCTAATAATACCATCTACCCCTTCTTTAGAAATATGTGGGTCATCCCAAAAGTAATGTCTTAAATCATAGAAGAATTTTTTCTTTTGTTGGTATGTGAAGCTAGGTGGTATGTATTTAGCAACAATATAATTAGCATAGTCAGCATACCAAGGTGTACTATGAGAAACATTTATTGCAGCTAGTAGTTCGTTGAGGAAACTATCATTAATTGGTTGTGGGTCATCAAGAATATATTGAAGTCTAGACAAGTTATCAGCTACGGGGTTCTCTGCTCCTTTCCAATCAGTGATATTCAAATCAAATTCTTGTAGCAGAAGAATCCACCTAATGAGTCTAGGTTTAGCATCTTTCTTTTCCATAAGATATTTTATAGTAGCATGATCGGTGTGAACAATTACTTTAGAATCAACAATGTAAGATCTAAATTTACCACAAGCAAACACCATTGCTAAGAATTCTTTTTCAATAGTAGCATAGTTTCGTTGAGCACTATCTAGAGTTTTACTAGAATACTAAATAACATTTAGTTTCTTGTCAACTCTTTGTCCTAGAACAGCACCAACAGCATAATCACTACAACCACACATAATCTCAAAAGGCAAGTTCCAATCATGTGGTTGAACAACAGGTGCAGTGATTAAGGCTTTCTTTAGTGTTTCAAAGGCTTCCATACAATCATCATCAAACACAAAGGGAATATCCTTTTGCAGAAGATTAGTAAGAGGCCTAGAAATTTTAGAAAATTCTTCGATAAACCTCCTATAGAAACCAACATTACCTAGGAAACTACGAATACCTTTGATATCTTTAGGACATGGCATTTTCTCAATTGCATCAACCTTGGCTTTGTCCACCTCAATGCCTCTTTTAGAAATTTTATGGCCCAAGACAATACCTTCGTTAACCATAAAGTGGCCCTTCTCCTAATTCAAGACAAGATTTTTTTTGTTCGCATCTCTGCAAAACTCGATCAAGATTGCTTAAACAATCATCAAAAGACTTCCCATAAACAGAAAATTCATCCATGAAAACCTCAACAATCTTTTCACAAAAATCAGAGAAGATAGCAGTGATACATCTTTGAAAGGTAGCAGGTGCATTACATAAACCGAAAGGCATATGTCTATAAGCAGATGTTCCAAAAGGACAAGTAAAAGTGTTCTTTTCTTGATCAGATTGTAAAACAGGTATTTGTGGAAAGCCAGAGTGTCCATCAAGGAAGCAAAAATGTGTGTGCTTAGATAATCTTTCTAACATTTGATCGATAAAAGGCAGAGGGTAATGATCTTTTCTAGTATATTTATTTAATTTTCTATAATCAATTACCATTCTATAGCCCGTGACAATTCTTTGAGGAATAAGCTCATTCTTATCATTAGAAACAACAGTAATACCTCCCTTCTTAGGGATACAATGAACATGACTTACCCATCTACTATCTGCTATAGGATAGATTATACCTACTTCTAGAAGTTTCAATATTTCCGTTCTTACCACTTGTTTCATTTTCGGGTTTAACCGACGTTGGTGATTAACAACGGGTTTAGCATCAGGTTCCACATTAATCTTGTGCTTACATAGAGTGGGAATAATGCCCTTAAGATCATCAAGAGTATATCCAATAGCATCCTTGTGCTTCCTTAGAACTTTCAATAATCTTTGTTCTTCATGTTCTGAAAGGTTAGATCTAATAATAACGTAATACATCTTCTTTTCATCAAGATAAGCATATTTCAAAGTGTCTTGTAATTGTTTTAGTTCAAACACCAGATCACCTTTAGGTGGAGGAGGACCTCCTAGAGTTTCAATAGGCAGATTGTGTTTGAGCAGAGGTGGTTGTTGGAAAAAAGATTCTATCTATTTCATTTCTTTCACGCATATGCAAATAATTTTCATGGTCTAGAAAATATTGTTCTAAAGGATCAGTAGGAGGCACAGCAATAGATGCAAGACCAATAATTTCATCCTTACTAGGAAAATCTCTCTTATGAGGTTGTTTAATGAACTTGGAAAAATTAAACTCATGAGATTTATCACCAAAGCTAACACCGACAGCTTGTTTCTCACAATCTATCTTAGCATTGACGGTGTTCAAGAAGGTCTACCAAATATAATGGGGCAAAAGTCATCTTGTGGGGTGCTAAGAACAAGAAAATCAGTAGGGTATTTTATTTTCCCACACGGGACTTCAACATCTCTAAGTATCCCAATTGGTGATGTAGCATCTCTATTAGCAAGTTTAATAGTAACATATATGTCTTTTATTTCAGCAGGTGCTATTTCACCTTTAAATTATTGATATAAGGAGAAAGTAATAGCACTTACACTAGCACCTAGGTCACATAACCCATGATAACAGTGATCTCCTATCTTAACCAAGACAACAGGCATGCCAACAACTGGTCCATGTTTATCTTTTCCTTTAGGTTTGGCAATTCTAGACGCCTCATCATAGAAGTAAATAACATGCCCTTCAATATTATCAACTAAGAGATCCTTAATCATAGCAACACTAGTTTAACTTTTATTTGTTCAAAAGGTTTGGATGTTCTAGCATAACTTTTGATAACCATAGTTGAAGCTTTAGCATGTTCCTTCATCCTAACAGGGAACGGTGGTTTTTCAATATCAGCAGTGGGAACAACTGGATCAACATTGTAAATGATGGTTTCTTATTTAGCTTTTACCAGTTCTTTAACTTCTTCTTTAATTGGTGGGTGATATTTAAACCACTTCTCCTTAGGGAGATCAACATGAGTAGGAAAAGATTCACAAAAGGAAGCTACTATCTCAGATTCAAGTCCATATTTAGGGCTAAACTTTCGGAAAGCATCGGTATTCATAAAAGATTTAACACAATCAATCTTAGGTTCAATACCTAAATATTTACCTTCGTCGAGTTCCCAATCTTCAGAGTTGCATTTAATTCTTTCTAAAAGATCCCACCAAAATTCAATAGTATTCTTCATAAAAGAACTAGTACAAGAAGTATCGAGCATGGATTGATCATTACAAGAAAGTCGGGCATAAAAATTCTGAATAATAATTTCTCTCGGGAGCTCATAATTGTGGCATGAATATAACATTGAATTAAGCCTCCCCCAAGCTAGAGCGATACTTTCTCCTTCACGAGGCCAAAAATTATAAATATAGTTCCAATCACGATGAAATAGATGCATAGGATAAAATTTTTGATGAAATTCCAATTTCAAACGGTTCTAGTTCCAAGATCCAATATCATCACATTGCCTATGCAACGTCAATGCTTTTCCCTTCAAAGATAAAAGTAAAACCTTCTTCTTAGCTTCATCTCTGGGCAAACCTGCAAGCTTAAATAATACACAAATTTCATCCACATATATCAAGTGCATATCAGGATGTTCAGTTCCATCTCCTGCATAAGGATTAGCTAGCAGTTGTTCTAACATACCCGAAGGAATTTCATATTTAATATTTTCAATAGGTGCAGTAGGTTGAGGGGTAACTAATTTTGGTTCCGGTCGAGGCGAAGATACCCCGAACAAACTCCTCAAAGGATTGTTTTCCATAGTAGCAAGTGATAATAAATTTCAGCATGCAGTAATAATATTTCCTTAACAATTTCCACTTACCAAGAGCGCTTCACTCCCCGGCAACGGCACCAGAAAATTACCTTTATGACACACAAGTGTATGGGGTCAATTGTAGCCCATTTCGATAAGTAAGAGTGTTGAACCCAACGAGGAGCAGAAGGAAATGACAAGTGGTTTTCAGCAAGTTAATGTCTGCAAGTGCGAAAAATGTAAGTAGCGATGTAGTTTGGTGGCTAGATAATTTGTAACAAGCAAGTAAAAATAGTAGTAACAAAAGTGAAGAAAGATATCCCAATCCTTTTGAGGCAAAGGACAGGCCAAAACGGTTTCTTATGATAAGCAAAATGTTCTTGAGGGTACACGGGAATTTCACCTAGTCACTTTCATCATGTTGGCTTAATTCGTGTTCGGTACTTTGATAATTTGATATATGGGTGGACCGGTGCTCAGTTGCTATTCTTACTTGAACAAACCTCCTACTTATGATTAACCCACTCGCAAGCATCTGCAACCATGAGAAAAGTATTAAGAATAAATTCTAACCATAGCATTAAACTTTTGGATCCAATCGGTCCCTTACGGAATAGCGCATAAACTAGGGTTTAAGCTTCTGTCACTCTCGCAACCTACCATCTAATAACTACTCCACCATGCATTCCCTTAGGCCCATATATGGTGAAGTGTCATGTAGTCACCATTCACATGACACCACTAAGAGAATGGCAACATACATACCATCAAAATATCGAACACCATGATTACTTGCAACATGATTTCTCCTGTGACCTCAAGAACAAAAGTAACTACTCACAAATGATAAACATGCTCAAGATCAGAGGGGTATTAAATAGCATAATGGATTTGAACATATAATCTTCCACCAAATAAACCATATAGTAATCAACTACAAGATGTAATCAATACTACTAGCCACCCACGGGTACCAATCTATAGTTTTGATACAAAGATTGAATGCAATAGATGAACTAGGGTTTGAGAGGAGTTGGTGCTGTGAAGATGTTGATGAAGATAACCCTCACCAAGATGGGAGAGTTGTTCGTGATGATGATGACGATGATTTCCACCCCTGGGAGGGAAGTTCCCCTGGCGGAATCGCTCCGCCGGAGGGCAAAGTGCTCCTGGCCAAGTTCCGCCTCGAGGCGGCGGCGCATCATCCCGAATGTCCTCCCCTTATATTTTCTAGGTCAACATACCTTATATACCAGAAGATGGGCACCGGAGGTGGGCCGAGGAGGGCAGCACCCACCAAGGCGCGCCTGGGCCTCCTGGCTTGCCCAGGTGAGTTGTGCCCACCTGGTGGCTCACTTCTGGTACTTATTTGCTCCAATATTCCTTAAATATTCCAAAAAAATAATCAGGGAGTTTCAGCTCATTTGGAGTTGCGCATAATAGGTAACTTGACATAGCTTTTTCAGGTCCAGATTTCCAGCTGCCAAAATTCTCCCCCTTGATGCATACCTTGCATATTATGAGACAAAAGGCATTAGAATTACTCCAAAAAGCATTATTATCTATACCTACTAATAAAGCAAGGTGCGTTTCACCAATTTTTTCATCCGTTCACCATCGAAAATAATTTATTTTCTATCCGAGGTGGTACTAAATTCTTATGCGTTCGTGTGCTAGAAGAAAAGGATTTTCCAGAATTTCGTACATGGGCCGCGCGCTGTGGCCCAGCGAAGCCAGCCCACTTATTTTTTTGTCCATACAGCTAGGAAAATACTAATTTCTGCACAGGACGACAAATAGTCAGAGTTTCGCACATGACAACCAATAATGGACTGGCCCATTCTTTGTTTATGTGTTTGACTTCTATTTTTATTCTCCTTCCCCTATCTCCTTTCTGCTTTCCAAGTATATTTTTCTTACAGAACTTATTTCATAAATTTAAAATTCTCAAGAAATGTTCAGAATTTCAGAATTGTTTTTTGTAAAATGTTCAGAATTCCAAAATTTTGTTGCTATTTTGAAAATATTCACAACTTGAAAAAAAATCCCATTTTTTAAAAAAAAATATTGTTTTTTAAAATTGTTTGAGATTTCTAAAAAGAAAATGGCATTTTAAAAAATCCTCCAAATTTCAAAAATATTCTTTGTTTAGTGAAATTTTTACAATTCAAAATAATATTCGCGTATAAAAGATAATCATTTTCAAAAAATGTTATGAATCTTCAACACATGTTCCTGTTTTAAAAAATCGCAAATTCAAATAATGTCCATGTTTTTATAAAGAAAGTTGGTGTTTTTAGAAAATGTTTGTGGATCTTAAATGATATTCTTATTTCAAATTTTGTTCCCATTTTTCTGAAAGTGTACATAATTTTGAAATACCTGTTCAGGATTTTTTTTCATGTTTTCTACAATATTCAAAAACATCATACCTTAAAATCTCCTCGATTAAATGGAAAAGTAGGTTGAATAATTCATTAGCCTTCTCTGGTGTATGATGATGTAACAAAATACTTAAATGCCCTCGATCAATGAATGGAAAAATACCGGATTGATTACTTCACACCCGGCAAAACCGAGAAGCTAAATGTTCCCTTTTCACATGCACACAGGGTTTTGTTTGCACATATAATTATCACTAACTTTAAATGCACATTATTTTTTTCTCCCGTTGCAATGCATGGGCATATGTGCTAGTATACAATAAAACAACATAAATAATAATAGGAAAACATGATGCAAAATGGATGTATCAGGGCGGGGCAGTTAATGTCCTCGACTATTTGCCTCCATGACTATTTAAAAGGGAACCAGGGTATTTGGTTAATGCATCTCAATTAGTAAACAAGTAGTGAATGATTAGAAAATTTACCCTTTCAATGGGATTGTACATGGAGAAGGCCTCTTGACAATTTAAACAGAGGAAGTCTTCTTCTTCTCCTTTATGAAGCTTGGCCAGCATGGCAGCCAATGCGGATTGGCTTTCAAGACCCGTGCACCTGTAGCAGGATGTGTCGTCCTCCCCATTGTAGTTCCATAAGGGAGTCACCCAGGCAGGGACGGAGCCAGGATTTTAACATAGGGGGGGCGAAAGAGATAACTATCACAAACTTAGTATATATATTGTCTCATATAAAATCACATTGCATATTTTGAAATAGCACAAGTATAATAATTTATGTATGAGAAAATAAGACATGTCTTGCAACTGTCGGTGTAAATTCAGCTCTACAATTACCTATATAATCATACGATTATCAAGTTGAATTCTGATTTTCAGTGCAAAGTGTTCAAACTTCAAGGAAATTGTTTGAAAAGTGCAATGTGTTTTATTCTTTCTATCTATCACCAAGTAAACACATGCAACTACATATGCTACTAACTAAAGCATTAGGGATTGCCACATCAGGCTACTAATAATATGTTAATGTAAAAAATACTACGCTTATACCTCAAGATACAATCCATATGGAAGATGGCGCTCGCTTATGGCAAGCCAGCAACAGAGATCAACAATGGCCATCACAGCGTCACCGTTTGCTCGAGTTTGGATGCAGAGGAGACAGAACGATCACAAATAATAGTGTTTCCTGGTGGTGGCTGATGGCAATAAGGGGGCAGCGATGGCGATATTAGCAATTTGAGACCAGATCATGTGAGCTAGTTGACACCTTCTACGGTTTAAAAGACAACCTAATCTAATTCTAAAAAATAAATACTAACCTTTTTCCCTGTTTGGTTGCATCCATCCGCGGTGCGCCCGGCCGGCAAGATAACGCTGTTGGATCAACAACGGCACTTTACTGTCCTCTTCCCTTCTCGACGGAGAGATTTGATAGGATATCTAGCTAGCAGATGGCCGGCGGCTGGCTCATCACAGGAGCAGTTTCGTTTTTTTAGCAGGTTGGAACCAAGCAATTAGGTTTGGATTAGAGGAGACATGAACGGCTGATCTGCTTCCTGGCGTGGCTCTTCCATAGTGGGCTACTTTCCCTTTTTTCTCTTCCTGGAATTTGGACCTTTGGCCTGCAATCACATGTGACAATAGTACATGCGCTTTGGCATAGGGGGGGCGAAGCACGTCACGGGCAGTTGACTAGCGAGAAAAATTAGCAACAAACTAATCGCTATTAAGGTAACACGCGATTGTTAGGGGGGGTCTCGCCCCCCCTCGTCCCCCCTGAATCCGTCCCTGCACCCAGGATTCAAGTGGCTGGATGCATCGCTTTATCGCAATGGCCATAACTTCAACTATGGAAAGTCCGGAATGGGTCAGTACCTTGACCTTGTTTACCAATCTCATTACTTCGCACTGTCTTCCTGATTAGGGGACTTGGGACGCCAGGTATATAGCTTCTTCAAGGGGGCGCTAGAAAATTCTGGCAGTCCGCGCTGAACAGGGTCCGTAAGAGCTACATCCTCGATATAGAACAATTTCGAAGACCATTTGGCAGTTCCCTTCTTCAGAGTCCCGACTGGGTAGCCGGATCTGGCTATACGACACACATCGGCGCCGTCCACTTCAAAAATAGACCCACTGCCCTGGTGGTGGGGGACAAGGCTATCAGATGTTGGGTTCCGGCAGACCCTTGAGGTTCGAACTCTAGGGTGCGCGCGAAATCTCTCCTCTACCAACCCACATCCCAAAGCCTTGCTAAGAATCTAGGCTAGCAAGATGAACAACACAAGGGACACGGAGTTTATACTGGTTCAGGCCACCATTGTGGTGTAATACCCTACTCCAGTGTGTGGTGTGTGGATTGTCTCAGGGGCTGATGATGAACAATACAAAGGAAGAACAGCCTCCCAAGGGATGTTCTTGCGGTGGTGTTGTCCCTTTTGAAGGATCGATTCGAGATGCCTTCCTACATTGGTGGCTAGCCCTATATATAGAGGCCCTGGCCTTCTTCCCAAATATTGAGCGGGAAGGGCGCCAACAACAACCATTTTGAAGGGGAACATCTAGTACACTTATCCTGACTAAAGTTGGTCTTCGAATGCCAAAGACTCTGACGATCACGCCGTCTTGGGCTCCATGGTGACCTCCATCCTGCCGCTCTACTGGTCTTGGTCTCGTTGCACCGAAACGGTAGCCTTTGCATGATGCCTTGGTGTGTGATTGCTCTCTTTGCACCAAAGAGGAAACAAGGACACTGCACAGGTCGGCGACCGCCTGGCACCCGCCTGCCTCGATCGTCATGGCTTGCGTCATGAGCACATCGCGAGGTACCCTTGCCTTGATCTCTCCGCCTCCTCGCGAGCCTGCCTGGCGAGGCCGCTCCTGAGGAAGCTTCCTGTCGTCCGCCCCGCGAGGCTTGGCCCCTCGCGAGGGTCTTGAGCTTGAGTCGATGAAGATGGGCCATACTGGGCCACTGCCCGAGCCACGCTGCAGGCCGCAGGCAGGCAAGTCTGGGGACCCCCGTTCCCAGAACACCGACAGTAGCCCCCGGGCCCAAGGTGCGCCCGGACTTGGCTTAGCGGAGAAGCGAAGGGGCATGTGCGAAGCGCCATGGGCCCCAACAGCCTGCAGCCTTGGGCACCGCGTGGCGGTTGATTGGACATGTGCATCTCCGTTTCCCCACGCCCCTCATTACGCGCCCGGCTAGGCGGACCCGTGATTGCACACAATTATTCCTCTTTTGCTGTTCGTGCGCTCCCTGTCCTTCCTTCTTCCTCGAGCTCCATCCTCTGCCTCCAATCCAACACGAGCGCTTCACCCTTTCCCATCGCCTTGGCGCCAATGAAGAAGGAAAAGGGGAAGAAGCCCGCGCCTTCACCCCGCTCGCCTCCGGAACGAGGATGAGATCCGTCAGCGGCAGACTCTGGAACATGAGCATGGCCCCATGCTCCGAACGCTCAGGGAAAGGGCCAACGCAGCCCTGGGCCACATCTGCGAGGCGGCTGCTACGGAGCCTCGTGTGACCAACTATGCTGGCAATCTCCGATTCTTCACAGATGTGGTGACGCAGCTGGAGAATCGTTCTAACAGGGCCTGCTAGCTTGTTGAGGAGAGGAGCCGGGTCCTGCTTGGGCGTGCCTTCTCCCGTGTCTTCAGCCATGTTCACGAGAGAGATCCCCACTTTCATTTCTACGCCGTCATCGCACCGGTGCCCATAGCCATTCGGTGCGATCTGACGCAGTGGGTGGAGGACAACGTGGGTGCCCTCGTTAGGGCCTTTGCTTCTGATAATGACGGCATGGTCGTGGCTACTGATGAAGGCGGCGTTATGGACGAGCATGGCACTGATGACAGCGATGGTGATGGTGGCGACGATGCCGGTGATGCCAGCGATGTCTCCGGAGGTGTCCCAGAGGACGCGATGAGTGATAAGTTCGACTGATTGTACGCCGCCTCCGCTGCTTACCCTGCGCGGAAAAGTTCGGGCGCGGCCCTGAAGGTAGTGAGAGCATTTTGGGAGGGGAAGCCCCTCATGTAAAGGATTGCAACTAGTACACTTGTAGACATAACACAGAATGCATGCTCATGCGAGGCCACTGACTCCACGGTGGGTCAGCTGACTTGTTTTACCTTTGACCATGTTTGGCCTCGGGCGAGCCTGCGGGGGCCGCATTGTCTTGAGTGTCTTCTGGGTGAACCCATCTATCTCATGATGAGAGCCTCCGGAGAGGGCGTGGCGACAGAGGTCTGGAGTGTTTGCATGCTTGGCCCGCCCCGGCTCACGAGGGGCTCGCGAGGGGGAGGCAGCTGACGCTAACTTTGGACACAAAGCCGAAATCAGAATGCGAGAAATTGCTTGAACGAGACTAAACGCCCCTTCCCCAAACACACGCAAGTCTCAAGCTCAAATCCAACTTAAATTCAAATCAAAGAGGCTCGACAACAGAGAAAGAGGCAAAAGGCAAAGGCCGCGTCCGGCACCTAGTCTAGTCTTCGACGTCTTCTCACCAGCGCGGAGCTAAGTGCTGCCACTGGGCGTGGGCGGGAGCCCCCGAGGCCCGAGGGCGGCTCTCCAGAGACTCTGGGGCGTGTACAGCCTCAACTCATTATTACGTGAGAGTGTCATGGGCGGCGAGCTTCACAGGCACTGGTCCTTCTTCATAGGGACCAGCCTTGCTTCATATCGCCAGACGAGGGCCCCGCCGTGCGCCACACTCTACCACCATCGACGGCGACCAGAAACCAAGGACGACGCAAACGTGGTAGAGCGGTCGCCAGCGGTTCCCCCGACGACCACGGGTCCTCTACCGGGGCCAGGCCCTAAGGCACCTCCCCGGCAGAGGGCCTACCTCCTGGGAACTCCTTGCTCCGAGCGCCGCGCGGGCGAGCCTGTATCCTGGCCCCTCTCCTACAGCCCACGATGCCCTCCTCCTGAGGGGTAGGAGGCTACAGCATTGGGGCAGCCATCTGTTGCGGGGACCTATACTTCCTGCAACCCATGGTTAACACAAGCTTGCACCTAAGGAATTAGTGGTACCCGATAGCTGCTGCCGTCAGCATGGTCATCGAGGCTCCCTTGGGGTTCCCGAAAGAACTCGGCTTCTGGCGTCTCTTCCCCCCATCCTGGCCCGACGAATGAGGCATGGTCTTCCTCCAGCGCGCACTCTTGATCAACCATGAAGGGCACATAGGCCTCCGGGGGCGCCGCCCCGAGGGCCTCGCCGTAGCGCTCTACGCGCCATGCGGTCCTGCTCGAAGTGCTGTCTTGGGGATGGTAGCGTGACGGGTCGCCCAGGATGTAGGCAGTGATGTGCGCTCCCTCACCTGTTGGAGGGGGAGCCGGCACTGCCTGTCGCCTGGCGCTGATGGCCATGCTGGTGTTGACGAGGCGTTGGAGTCTGCCCAGAGCTGCACGGGCGCGTATGGGGCCACCATACGACCCGCCCAGGGCCCGGGATGGCAGCTGGACGCAGAACGGAGGTGCTCCCGAGGCAGCGGCGTCCAGGAGCTCGGCAACACACTCCAACAGCACGTCGTGGCCGCTTTCCTGCAGCCTGCACCGTAGCAGCTCCCGGGCTACCGTGAGTGTGGCTTGTGTGTTCGCCTGCTCCCGTTGGGTGTGCGGTGTTGTGGCCGCGGCGTGGTTTGAGGCCCTTGCTGCTGATCGCACCTGCCGCGGTGTGAGGGCAGGTGGCGCTTGGTCGCGTCGCCCGCGCCCCGCACCGCCCTGTGGAGCACGAGCTGCCTGAGGCACGATGTTGAGGTTGCCTTGAACAGGCGGCGCGGCGTGGGCGGGCCATGCTGCCCAGCGGTCGGTGTTGGTCGTCGGGTCGCTGTACATGGAGACGACGAAGAGATGGAGCGTGAGGCGGTGGAAGAAGGATTCCGGTGCACCCCTACCTAGCACACCAAATGTTGGATGTTGGGTTCCGGCAGACCCTTGATGTTCGAACTCTGTTGTGCGCGTGAAGACCTCTCCTCTACCAACCCACGTCCCAAAGCCTCGCTAAGAATCTAGGCTAGCAAGATGAACAACACAAGGGACACGGAGTTTATACTGGTTCAGGCCACCATTATGGTGTAATACCCTACTCCAGTGTGTGGTGTGTGGATTGCCTCAAGGGCTGATGATGAACAATACAAAGGAAGAACAGCCTCCCGAGGGACGTTCTTGCGGTGGTGTTGTCCCTTTTAAAGGATCGATTCGAGATGCCTTCCTACTGTGGTGGCTAGCCCTATATATAGAGGCCCTGGCCCTCTTCCCAAATATTGAGTGGGAAGGGCGCCAACAACGGCCATTTTGAAGGGGAACATCTAGTACACTTATCCTAACTAAAGTTGGTCTTCGACTGCCAAAGACTCTGTCGATGATGCCGTCTTGGGCTCCACGGTGACCTCCATCCTGGCGCTCTTCTGGTCTTGGTCTCGTTGCACCGAAACGGTAGCCTTTTCCTGATGCCTTGGTCTGTGCTTGCTCCCTTTGCACCAAAGAGGAAACAAGGACACTGCACAGGCCGGCACCCACCTGGCGCCCGCCTGCCTAGATCGTCATGGCTTGCATCATGAGCACCTCGCGAGGTACCCTTGCCTTGATCTCTCCGCCTCCTCGCGAGCCTGCCTGGCGAGGCCGCTCCTGAGGAAGCTTCCTATCATCCGTCCCACGAGGCTTGGCCCCACCCGAGGGTCTTGAGCTTGAGTCGATGAAGATGGGCCATACTGGGCCACTGCCCGAGCCACGCCGCAGGCCGCAAGCAGGAAAGTCTGGGGACCCCCGTTCCCAGAACGCCGACAGAGGCAGAATAACTTTTTCCACAGTTCAAAGTGAGCCTCGCAGCCCAAAATAACTCACAAAGAGCGACGAAGCCAGAGATATGTAAAATTGAACCTGGTGTGAGGTTGTGCAGTTGGATCCCGTAGTGTTCCATTAGGCCCCTGACAAAGGGGTGGATTGGAATCCCACGCCCCTCAAGAGGAATGAGATGAAGCACACCCTCTCCCCTTGGCTGGGATTGGGGAAGTTCTCCGTCAATGCATCAATGCCCATAGAAGTTAGCTCCACCCGTATGGAGACTAGATCCAAGGAGGGAGATATCCTTGCGTCTGGAGTCAATTGAGCTGGAGATGGGATACGGAGCAGATTTGCCAATCCCCTTCTTGAGGGCCATGAGGACGCGAGGAGGAGCTAGGGGCGCTTGCCATGGTCGGAATTTTTCCGTGGTTTGCTCTGTTGCTCTTGGAGTGGTGCGAGATGGCATTTTGAAGATCTCGCCTCGTTATATAGGCGCAACCCATGCCTAATAAAAATATTAAAATACAAGGATGATGGACCATTCCCATTCACTCAGACGCATGGAAATCGAGGCGATGGCAGGAAGGAATCATAAAGACTGGACGCGGAAATTGATGCCGAACTATCATCAATGTGAAATGTGGTGGAAAACCCGCCTTGCAAAGTCGAAGACTTGCATCCGCATACTACATCATCATTGAAGGCAAGTTTGGGGGCTACCAAGGGAGTCCTAGATTCGGGGGTCCTCAGGTGTCCGGCCTAGGAGTGTGGGCCGAGTTGCATGGGTCATACAGGATCAAGGTGAAGATTATCTACCGTGTCCGGATGGGACTTCTCAATACGTGGACGGCAAGAATAGAGTCCGGAGGTTTCCTTCCCTGATAAACCGACCTTGTACAAACCCTAGACCCCTCCGGGTGTGTATATAAATGGGAGGGGTTAGTCCGTAGAGGCTATCTTATTTACCATCATTGGAATCCTCATAGGCTAGACATCTAGGGTTAGCCACTATGATCTCGAGGTAGATCAACTCTTGTAATCTTCATACTCGTCGAATATAATCAAGCAGGAGTAGGGTTTTACCTCCCTTGAGAGGGCCCGAACCTGGGTAAACACTGTGTTGCCTGGCCTCCTATTACCATCGATCCTTAGACGCACAGCTTAGGACCCCCTACCTGAGATCTGCCGGTTTTGACACTGACCACTCCCACATCCTGCGAAATCCAGACACGCAAAATTCCTATGACACCCCTGAACCAAAAGAACCACCTAGTTCAAATCGGTGGGGCTACTTTTGTAACTTACCCCATATTTTGGACAAGCGCGTCCCTAAGCCATGGTTCCCCCTCACATCCCCTCCGCCCCACATTCATACACTGAGGCCGCAAAACCCCACGAAGCCCCACACCCTCCTCCGTCTGCCACCCAGTCAGAGCCTCTTCCCCGACGACATCGTCCACCGCAACAACTCAACGTCCCTCATCCACCGCACCGGATGAGATCCGTCATCATTCTCTTCGTCCCACCGGCTCAGCCACCCCATACTCCACCTCCAAGGAGCTGCCCCAATGTTTGCCTCATCTTTCGCACCACCTCCATTCCCACAACACCGTCTTCACCTACACCGCCGGAAGAGCAGCACCATCACCGATTCCTCGGATGAAGCTGAGGCCTAATCGGTGTAACCAAAGAGGTTCTACACTAATCACTCCATTTTCTTCTTGATTTGATCTCACGGTGCTACCCGCGCTCGGTCCTGAGCCGCCATGGCGCGGCTCCATCTACGGCGACATTGCCGGCCACTTCCTGCATGATGTTGCTCCCTTGGCAGTGACGTCCACCTCAGTAGGAGGTGATGCTACTGCTACGGCTCTCGCTCGCGCTACTGCTCTGTTCTTGCTCTCAGTCCCCTGCCTGGTCTGCTCTGGCTCTTTCTCGTGCTGCTGCTCTTGCTCATTCTTGCGCTATCAGTCCACTATTGCTCGCACTGCTGCTGCATGAGCAGTCGGCTCTCGCTTGAGCTCCTACTGCTGCTACGCGAGATGCTGCTACACGACCAACTGCCCTAGCTCTCGCAGCACTGCTGCTCTGGACGCTAATGCTGCTCTGCCCCGGCTGCTCTCCGGTAGTACGTTCCCTGCTAGAGTGGCTACCAATTTAGATCACTAGTACTCTGCCACTAGTACTCGAGCGGCCAAAACTACCAGTGCATTAGTTTTCTGCTACTAGTGTGTTCAGTTTTGACAGTAAAATTCAGCTTTGACAGCAAAATTCAATTTAAACAGTTAAATTTAGTTTCGACAGTTAAGTTCAGAGATGAGCGGCTGATGTATTTTACATCTAGCACTTTTTGGTTATGTATTTTACATCATCTATTAGAGATGCTATTAGAATACCACTTCAGGTTAACATTGTTTCTCTTGTCCTGCTTCAGCCTCGCCATCGTACACCTCATTAGAGCTGCTCCAACGACGAAACCCCCATCACAGCGAAGCAGTACCCTTGGCTCCATATCGAGACACCTAAGAACTTCTTCCCCTCCTCCAACAGCCACATCAGCCGCAACATCCTCAATGACCAACCCAATGATGTCGAGATCGACATGGCTTCGCCAAAGAGGTTGTAAACTTGTTGCATCGATTTTTCCTCTGCATAGTATATATTTTCCATTGAGCATGCGTAGTAAAGTTAAATACGATTACCTTTATAACAAGCAGTGAGGTACTAGGCAACTTAGCTATCCGTGATGGACTCTTTGTAAAGCCATCATTATTTATTTCTGCGTGTTTGAGATGTGCATTTGTAGATGGGCCTGGGAGTTGAGCTAGTAGGGCAGTGGCCTGGGTCCAAAGTAGTATAAGTAGAACAAAAACATTTTTAGAGTGTAGGATTCTGCCCGTTCAAGCTTGCCTACTAGAATTGCCAGTGGTTGAAAGGAAAAGTGAAGGAAAAACATATGAATGGGAAAGTATCCTATGTTACTACTATTCATGCATTTGGTTCAAAGGAATGGGGCAAAGGAAAACTGTAGGATTTGTTCCTTTAGTATCTCTTTCAAAGAAAAACCGTCGGAATTTTAATATCCACGTGGACCTCCTTTTCAAATTCCTATTCATGAAAAAGACCAAGTGATAGTAGCATAATAGCATTATAACTATACATTTTCTTATGGTCTGACTTAATTTGACCATGCTTCTTTGCATTCCTGTGAACCAAACACCCAGATTGACAGAAATCCAATTATTTTTAATTCTCTATTTTGCACATGCCTTCATATCCTATTACTGTGTATTTCTTATCCCTAGGTTGTTAGAATCCTCCAATTCAAACAAGCCCTTATAGAATTACTTCTCTTATAGATAGTTGTCAAAGAAAAACATGTGCGGTTTGTCCCGCTCCTGCCGCGCTGTTGTCCACCCCAGCTCAGCTGCTCCAACGATGGAAGGGCCCACCACAACAGGGATCCACCCTCCAAATTGTCTTTCGCCACCTCAAATCTTCTTCCCCGCTGTTGGCAGCCACGACAACTGCATTACCATCATCAACTGAGCAGATAACCTTGAGGACTACACGAGTCTGCAAGAGAGGTCGCACTCTTTCGTGTCTTCTTACGTATGCATTGCTTAATACTACATGCTACTTTATTGTCCTGATCACCAATTAGACTCTGAGTTAGCTCCAAAATAATGCTCAAACTTGAGTTTTAAAATGGTTGTGGGGTACATATCGGGGCCGCAATCAATAGTATTTGTCTACTATCTGGTTAATCTCTGGACTCTCTTATGAGTTTCATGTTGGGTGGGAAACAAAAAGTAAAGAAGCCATTGTCTGTATTTTTTAACTATAGCTATTATCTGCTTGCTATCATTTGTTTTTGGTCTATCCACAGGTTTCTACCATCACTCTAGATTTCTGCATGCACTCCTTACATAATCTCACTATGTTTTATTCCTATGCATGTCAGTTATTGTACACAATGGTACTGAACATGTAGAGCAAAAGAGACGAGCCTTGCGTGGCAATAAAATTTCATGCAGACGTCGCTCCATGGTGGGCGCAAAGGCAGCCCCCTCCCCCCATTTCAAATTGTAATCAAGAGGAAGATAACTATTTTGTAGGGGATTCAGAAGGAGCATACCACTCCTATTTAACCCCTAAGGTCTTTGCTCTAACTTGGCATGCTGATGTTGGTCATATCATGCATATGGCTCCTTGCATTGCTTACTAGATTTATACATCTAGTCATCTGTCTCTGGATCCTCCTCTGAGGAGCTACCTGTTGAAGCAGACATCTTGCTGGTTACAGATAGCTCCTCAGAGGAGGATCCAGAGACAGATGACTAGTCCTATTTCCCCCCTGAGGTATATGCTCAAACTTGGCAGGGTTATATTACTCATATCATGCATATGTTGTCTTGCATTGCTTAGTTTTTACATCATATACACAATATTGAATGCCAGCTGCTTAGTTTAGACATCATATATGCGATTGCCATTATTACTTACTTAGTATATAAATCATATATTTGAATTATATCAAGCCATCATGTTTACATAGACAGCATCTATCTGAATTATGGCATGTCAACCCGTTTAATAAAGACATCATATAGTTATATCATCTCATCCTGTTTAATGTTTACATAGTCATCATATTTTGAATTATGTCATTCTATCCGTGAATTATATCATGCCATCATGTTTCCATATGCCGCATGTATGTGAATTATGGCATGCCAACCTATTTAATAAACACATCATATAGTTATATCATGTCATCCTGTTTACATAGTCATCATATTTTGAATTATGTCTTTCTATCCTGTTTAGCTAGCCATCATATATGTGAAATTGTGTCATGCTATCCTGTTTAGTTAGCCATCATATATGTGAAATTGTGTCATGCTATCTTGTTTGGTTAGACAACATAAATGTGATTTTTTTTCATGCCCTTTTTTATTCCCCACTATCCATTGCACCTGTCTATCATACAATGTTTGTACATTTAATTACTTTTCTTCTTTATCAACCATTTGAATTGGAGGGGGTGATGGCAATATCTAAGGGAGTGATACGTCCATTTTGCATCATGATTTTATATCTATATTTATTGCATTATGGGCTATTACTACACATTATATCACAATACTTATGCCTTCTCCCTCTTATTTTATAAGGTTTACATGAAGAGGAAGAATGTCGACAGCTGGAATTCTGGACTGGAAAAGGAGCAAATATTAGAGACCTATTCTACACAACTCCAGAAGTCCTAAAACTTCACGAAGATCAGTTTTGGAATATATTAAAAATATTGGGTGAAGAAAGCACCAGAGGGGGGCCACCAGTCATCCACGAGGGTGGACGGTGCGCCCTACCACCCTGGGATTGCCCCCCTGCCTTGTGGGCCCCCTGGTAGGCCCTCGACGTCCATCTTCTGCTATATGGTGTCTTTTGCCCTGGAAAAAAACATAGAGAAGATTTCGGGACGAAGCGCTGCCGTCTCGAGGCGGAACCTGGGCAGGACCAATCTAGGGCTCCGGCGGAGCTGTTCTGCCGAGGAAACATCCCTCCGGGAGGGGGAAATCATCACCATCGTCATCACCATTGATCCTTTCATTGATAGGGGGTCAATCTCCATCAACATATTCACCAGCACCATCTTCTCCCAAACCCTAGTTCATCTCTTATATTCAATCTTTGTCTCAAAACCTCATATTGGTACCTGTGGGTTGCTAGTAGTGTCGATTACTCCTTGTAGTTGATGCTAGTTGGTTTATTCGGTGGAAGATCATATGTTCAGATCCTTAATGCTCATTAATACTCCTATTATTATGAACATGAATATGCATTGTGAGTAGTTACGTTTGTTCTTGAGGACATGGGAGAAGTCTTGTTATAAGTAATCATGTGAATTTGGTCTTCATTTGATATTTTCATGAGATGTATGTTATCTCTCCTTTAGTGGTGTTATGTGAACATCGACTACATGACACTTCACCATTGTTTGGGCCTAGGGGAAGGTATTGGGAAGTAGTAAGTAGATGATGGGTTGCTAGAGTGACAGAAGCTTAAACCCTAGTTTATGCGTTGCTTCGTAAGGGGCTGATTTGGATCCATATGTTTCATGCTATGTTTAGGTTTACCTTAATTCTTCTTTTGTAGTTGAGGATGCTTGCGAGAGGGGTTAATCATAAGTGGGAGGCTTGTCCAAGTAAGGATAGCACCCAAGCACCGGTCCACCCACATATCAAATTATCAAAGTAACGAATGTGAATCATATGAGCATGATGAAAACTAGCTTGACGATAATTCCCATGTGTCCTTGGGAGCACCTTGCTTTATATAAGAGTTTGTCCAGGCTTGTCCTTTGCTACAAAAAGGATTGGGCGACCTTGCTGCACCTTAGTTACTTTTGTTAGTTTTTACCCGTTACAAATTACCTTATCACAAAACTATCTATTACCGATAATTTTAGTGCTTGCAGAGAATGCCTTACTGAAAACCGCTTGTCATTTCCTTTTGCTCCTCGTTGGGTTCGACACACTTACTTATCAAAAGGACTACAATAGATCCCCTATACTTGTGGGTCATCAAGACTCTTTTCTGGCGCCGTTGCCGCGGAGTGAAGCACCTTTGGTAAGTGGAATTTGGTAAGGAAACATTTATATCGTGTGCTGAAATTTACTGTCACTTGTAACTATGGAAAATAATCCTTTGAGGGGCTTTTTTGGGGAATCTTCACCCTGGCTAGAAGAGCAAAGAGTTTCTCCTCAACCTACTGAAAATATTTACTTTGAAATTCCTTTGGGTATGATAGAGAAACTGCTAGCTAATCCCTATACAGGAGATGGAACATTACATCCTGACTTGCACCTAATCTATGTGGATGAAGTTTGTGGATTATTTAAGCTTGTAGGTATGCCCAAGGATGTTGTTAAGAAGAAGGCCTTCCCTTCATCTTTGAAGGGAAAGGCATTGACATGGTATAGGCTATGTGATGATATTGGATCATGGAACTACAATCAACTGAAATTGGAATTTCATCAGAAGTTTTATCTTATGCATCTGGTTCATCACGATCGGAATTATATATATAATTTTTGGCCTCGTGAAGGATAAAGTATTGCTCAAGCTTGGGGGAGGCTTAATTCAATGTTATATTCATGCCCCAATCATGAGCTCTCAGAGAAATTATTATTTAAAAATTTTATGCTCGGCTTTCTCATAATGATCGCTCCATGCTTAATACTTCTTGTACTAGTTCTTTAATGATGAAGACTATTGAATTCAAATGGGATTTATTGGAAAGAATTAAATGCAACTCTGGAGATTGGGAACTCGATGAAGGTAAGGAGTCAGGTATAACCCCTAAGTTTGATTGTGTTAAATCTTTTATGGATACCGGTGCTTTTCGTGAATTTAGCACTAAATATGGACTTGACTCTAAGATAGTAGCTTCTTTTTGTGAATCATTTGCTACTCATGTTGATCTCCCTAAGGAGAAGTGGTTTAAATATCATCCTCCCATCAAAGTGAAAGTAGTAGAACCTATTAAAGTTGAAGAAGAAACTATTACTTATAATGTTGATCCTATTATTCCTGCTGCTTATATTGAGAAACCACCTTTCCCTGTTAGAATAAAGGATCATGCTAAAGCTTCAACTGTGGTTCGTAAGAGTAATACTAGAACACCTACACCCCCTGAGTAAATTAAAGTTGAACCTAGTATTGCTATGGTCCAAGATCTCTTGGTCGATAATATTGATGGGCATGTTATTTATTTCTGTGATGAAGCTGCTAGAATTGCTAAACCTGATACTAAAAATAAACATAGACATGTTGTTGGCATGTGTGTTGTTTCTGTTAAAATAGGAGATCATTGTTATCATGGCTTATGTGATATGGGTGCTAGTGTGAGTGCAATACCTCATTCCTTATACAAAGAAATTATGCATGATATTGCACCTGCTGAGATAGAAGATATTGATGTTACTATTAAGCTTGCCAATAGAGACACTATTTCACCGATTGGGATTGTTAGATATGTTGAAGTCTTGTGTGGGAAAATTAAATATCCTACTGATTTTCTTGTTCTTGGTTCCTCACAAGATGACTTTTGTCCCATTATATTTGGTAGACCCTTCTTGAATACTGTTAATGCTAAGATAGACCGCGAAAAGGATATTGTTACTGTTGGTGTAGGGGATATGTCTCATGATTTTAACTTTGCTAAATTTCGTAGACAACCCCATGACAAAGATTTGCGTAGTAAAGATGAAATCATTGGTCTTGCTTCTATTGTTGTGCCTCCTAATGATCCGTTAGAACAATATTTGCTCAACCATGAAAATGATATGTTTATGAATGAAAGAAGGGAAATAGATGAAGTATTCTTTAAGCAAGGACCTATTTTGAAACACAACTTGCCTGTAGAAATTCTGAGAGATCCTCCTCCACGCAAGGGAGATCCCATGTTTGAGCTTAAACAATTACCTGATATTCTTAAATATGCTTATCTCGATGAAAAGAAGATATATCCTGTTATTATTAGTGCTAACCTTTTAGAGCATGAAGAAGATAAATTATTAAAATACTGAAGAAGCATTGTGCTGCTATTGGATATACTCTTGATGATCTTAAGGGTATTATTCCCACTCTATGTTAGCACAAAATAAAACTGGAGAAAGATGCTAAGCGAGTTCTTGATCATCAATGACGGTTAAATCCTAAGATGAAAGAAGTGGTAAGAAATGAAATATTAAAGCTTCTGGAGGCAGGTATAATTTATCCTATTGCTGATAGTTAGTGGGTAAGTCCTGTTCATTGTGTCCCTAAGAAGGGAGGTATTACTGTTGTTCCTAATGATAAGGATGAATTGTTCCCACAAAGAATTATTACAAGTTGTAGAATGGTAATTGATTTCTGCAAATTAAATAAAGCTACTAGCAAAGATCATTACCCTCTACCTTTTATTGATCAAATGCTAGAAAGACTATCCAAACATACACATTTTTTGCTTCCTAGATGGTTATTCTGGTTTTTCTCAAATACATATGTCAAAAGAGGATCAAGAAAAGACCACTTTTACTTGCCCTTTCAGTACTTTTGCTTGTAGAAGTATGCCTTTTGGTTTATGCAATGCACCCCGCTACATTTCAAAGATTTATGGCTGCTATATTCTCCGACTTTTGTGAAAAGATTGTTGAGGTTTTTATGGATGATTTCTCCGTTTACGGAACTTCTTTTGATGATTGCTTAAGCGACCTTGATCGAGTTTTGTAGAGATGTGAAGAAACTAATCTTTTCTTGAATTGGTAGAAGTGCCACTTTATGGTTAATGAAGATATTGTCTTGGGGCATAAAATTTCTGAAAGAGGTATTGAAATTGATAAAGCTAAAGTAGATACTATTGAAAAGATGCCGTGTCCTAAAGACATCAAAGGTATAAGAAGTTTTCTTGGTCATGTTGGTTTCTATAGGAGGTTTATTAAAGACTTCTCTAAAATTTCTAGGCCTCTGACTAATCTCTTGCAAAAAGATGTTCCTTTTGTATTTGGTGATGATTGTGTAGAAGCATTAGAAATACTTAAGAAGGCCTTGATTTCTGCACCTATTGTTCAGCCACCTGATTGGAGTTTACCCTCTGAAATTATGTGTGATGCTAGTGATTATGCTATTGGTGATGTTCTAGGGCAAAGAGTTGATAAGAAATTAAATGTTATCCAATATGCTAGTAAAACTATAGACACCGCCCAGAGAAATTATGCTACTACTGAAAAAGATTTTTTAGCAGTCGTATTTTCTTGTGATAAGTTCAGACCATATATTATTGATTCCGAAGTAACTTTTCACACTAATCATGTTGCTATTAAATATCTTATGGAAAATAAAGATGCTAAACCTAGACTAATTAGATGGGTTCTCTTGCTACAAGAATTTGATTTGCATATTATTGATAGAAAGGGAGCTGAGAACCCCATTGCAGACAACTTGTCTAGGTTAGAAAATGTCCTTGATGACCCACTACCTATTGATGATAGCTTTCCTGATGAAAAATGAGTTGTCATAAATGCCTCTCGTACTGCTCCATGGTATGATGATTATGCTAATTACATTGTTGCTAAATTTATACCACCTAGTTTCACATACCAACAAAAGAAAAAGTTTTTCTATGATTTAAGACATTACTTTTGGGATGACCCACATCTCTATAAAGAAGGAGTAGATGATGTTATTAGACGTTGTGTAACTGAGCATGAACAGGAACAAATCCTATGCAAGTGTCACTCCAAGGCTTAGGGAGGACATCACGCTGGAGATAGAACTGCACATAAGGTATTGCAATCCAGTTTTTATTGGCCTACTCTTTTCAAAGAAGCCCGTAAGTTTGTCTTGTTTTGTGATGAATGCCAGATAATTGGTAATATTAGTAGACGTCAAGAAATGCCTATGAATTATTCACTTGTTATTGAACCATTTGATGTTTGGGGCTTTGATTATATGGGACCTTTTCCTTGCTCTAATGGGTATACACATATTTTATTTGTTGTTGATTACATTACTAAGTGGGTAGAAGCTATTCCAACTCGTAGTGCTGATCATAACACTTCTATTAAGATGCTTAAAAAAGTTATTTTTCTGAGGTTTGGAGTCCCTAGATATTTAATGACTAATGGTGGTTCATATTTTATTCATGGTGCTTTTTGTACAATGCTTGCCATGTCGGTGTACTATAGTAGGGGCTCTCCTTTGTATCCCTTACTCATGCACGGGCAGTCAGAGACACGCCCACGACCACACTTAGCAGGGCAAAGGGAGGAGTCAAAGCCGCAGGACGCTCAAAGCAACACCAAGACCAGAGACACAAGGGTCAAGAGGGCGAGGTGGACTCCCCCGGCAAGACCCTTGCCAAGGCAGCCTCCGCAGCCCCGACAAGAACCTTGCCGGGGCAACTTGCCTAATGCCAGCAGAGCGTGCCACCCTTGAGCCCAAGGTTTCCAAACACCATCAACCACGTTGGAACCAGAGCTCGGGAGGTGCCTCTGTGGTGGCATGCAGATCTTTGTGAAGACAAGGATCAGAAGACGGCGATCCTCGGCAAGATCCTTGTCGAGGAAATCCACAAGACCTCCGGCGAGATCCTTGCCGGGAACGATCACAGTGCCATGGCAAGACCCTTGCCGGGGCCCCGGCAAGGCCCTTCCCGAAGACATCCGCGGGGCCACAGCCAGGCCCACATCCACCAAGGTTCCACCGCCATTCCCATGCAGCTGTCAGCCCACCAACTAGGCAGGCACATGCATGTCGACATGAGGCCTCTAGGCCAAATCAGCTGACGACTACGTGGAGGCACACAGATCTTCGTGAAGGCCCTACCAGCGTGCCGACTCCACAGCCTGCCAGCCTACATGGCACCGCACGCCCCGTTGGCCTGGACGCGTGTCAGGGCAGGATGGAGCAGCGACGGACGGGACGGGCCTAGTTTCCGTCCCCGATAAAGTAAGGGGACACCTAAGGGGCGCATTAAATGTGTTTTGTCCCGTAATGGCTAGCGATAAGCTCAGCCCACTGTACACCTTTCCACCTCCTGTGTGCCACTGTGGCGATCTCCTTGACTATAAAAGGAGGCCCGAGGCATAGTGGAGAGTGATTCAGACCCTTGGACAAGTTACGCATCATAGCTAGCCCAAGAACTCCAAGCACACTCAAATAGACACTAAAGCAGGACTAGGGTATTACGCATCCTCGCGGCCCAAACCTGGGTAAATGATATGTGTGCTTGCTGACTGTTGATCCTGCTCTTCTCACAACCCCGCGCCCGCCGGACCGTAGTAGGGATTCCTGTGATCCCATAGGTGTCGTTTCCCACCAACATCTTTGGTGCACCAGGTAGGGGGCGCAGTTGAGAGAATCTGGTTCAGTAGTTAGTTCAACAGTTCTTCGTTGCCATGGCTCCCAAGGAAGAAGGCGACCGAGCGAGCAGCATCATCGGCGGATGCGACAAACGCTCGCGTGGCAACAAAAAAGCTAAGTTGCGCAAAACTTTGAGTAATTCCTTTTTATATGAGGTTATTCTCCTTGGAGGTCTTCCCTCTCTATGAGAAACCTGCATGCAGTGGGGCCCTTTCTCTATTGGCAACGCCCTTGGTCTATTTCGAGTCCGCTCAACAGATGGAGCGACTGTGTCAAGAATGGCAAGGTGGCCTTCCGCTATTAGCAACGTTCTCGTTATGCCTCGAGTCTGCTCGATAGTTTGAGAGACCATGCTGAGAACTGTAAGGTGGTTCGCTCAGTAGCAAGCACACCCTGCCGGCCGCTAAAGGATCCATCCTTCAAAGCACAGCGGTTTGGGTTTACACGTCGGCAAGCCTACCCAATTAACGCAGGGTGGACATACAAAGGGAGATTGAACAGGAAAATAACATGCATCATTTCAAAGTACTACAGAGTTATATTACATCAATTGTTGATGCGGTTCTAACTAAAGATAAAATTTGTCTTGGTCATGAACCTGCAGCGACGACGGGAACGGGATGCCTAGTCCCGGCGCTGGCCCTCTAACCTCTAGATTCCTCCGATGCGGCTGATGATGGGCTCGATATGCTCCTCGAGCGTCGTGAGGTCTGCATCCTCCGGCAAGCTCTCTAGTGTGGCGTCGAAGTCGAGGTTGGGGTTCCAGTACGCCAGCTTGGTGAGGACCTTGGTCATGGCACCCTGGCAAAGCATCCAGGCCTCATTGTCCAGAGAGCTCGCCCTATTTGAGAAGAACCGCTCCAGGGCCTCAAGAACACCCTCAAAGAACAAGGTCAGCTTGGCATTGGGAGTCGCGTTTGGCTCCGGGGTATACCTCACTTCTGGCATTCCCATGCCAGCCAGCTTCTTGGTGATCCTGTCGGTGACAGCGGCGAGGCGGCTGATCCAAAGGTTTTCGCCCTTCACAAAATCCTCATGATTGGCGGCGTCATTCTTCCGCAGCTGCTTCTCCTCCGCCAGACGCTTGGTCAGGATTCCCTCCCGGGCCTTGACCTCCGAAAGCATCCCCTCAAGGTCTTCCAGTTTAAGCTTCAGGTCCTTGACGACGTCATTGGCCGTGGAGAGCTTCTCAGCCTTGCCGAGGACCGCGGCTTGCGCCTCGACTAGAGCCCCGTTGAGCGTGTATTTCTCCTTCGCCAGCTCCAGGGTTTGGTTCTTCAGGCCATCCCGCTCCCCCTCCAGCTCCTTCACCTTGTCGTCCTGGGCTCGGGCTTGAGCATTGAGTGATTCTTGTGCTTTTGCTCCAACCCCTGGGTCCGCTGCGCGACAAGCCTCTCCACCTCCTCATCCTTGCTGTGGAGTGTTGCGGCAAGCTTCTCCTCATGAGCGGCAAGGTCCTCCTCCTGGGAGTTTAACGTGGCCTCGCGCTGATGCCGGATGGCCTCGTCCTTGTCGGCCTATGCCCTTGCCGTCTCCTGGACCTTGCCAATGTCATCCTGCTTGAAGATAAGCTCCTGCTTGCGCTCGGCCAGCTGATCTTGGGCAACCTCAGCTCCTCATGGGCCTGGCGGAACCAGGCCTTCGCCTCGGTGACGCGTTCCTCAAGGTCTGCCTCCGCCTTGTTCGCCACCGCCTCCTTGGACTTCACCTTGTCCAGACGGGTGCGGTGGAGTGCCTGAATCTTGTTGAAGCTGACGCTCATGGCCTGCAGGAGCCGCTCTTCTTGGGAACCACCGCCACTGGCACTCGGCTCGTCAACGACCTCAAGCCCGATGGCGGCGAGCACCTCGTCATCGAACACCTCTCCCTCGGTGGGTGCTCTGGTGCTCGCCGTCCCTGGAAGGTCGAAGAACAGGTTGTCTCCCACCTTCAAGTACCTGCCAGAGCCAGAACCGGTGGAGGAGGAGGGTTTATCATCGACCGCCTCCTCCTCGGCAGCGGCCTTGCCGGCCTCCCCGGCAGGCCCCTTGCCGGCCTCCTCGGCGGCGGCCTTGACAGTCTCCCCGGCTGGCCCCTTGGCGGCATCCTCGGTATCCTTGGTGGCTTCCTCAGCGGCAATCTTGTTGGCCTCGGGCTCAGTGTCCTTGGTGACCTCGTCGATGATGGTGTCAGGATCCTCCCGGTCCGCCAAGGAAGGATCTGGATACCAAGAAGGAGTGTGCAACGGAGCCAAGATTGAAACTCAAGAAGAAGAAACAAGTAGGGACAGAAGGCAAATAAACTCACCCGTGCCGGGCTGGGAAGAAGTGGCCCTCTTCCCACCAACATCCGGTGTCAGGACGGGGCCGTCGGCGCCCAAGTTTTCGCCTCCTCCTCCTCCATGCGCATGGGCTCGGTGCTCGGTGCCCTTGCTGGGGACGCTCCTCGGGGCGGCGTGGTTGATGGGGGCGGCATGTTGGGGGTGGCCCTCAGTGGCTCCTCCTGCTGTCGTCCTCCTCCTGCAACCATGCCAAGGTCAGTGCCAAAAGAATCGTACCCCAACACACGTTGATGAGGAGTGGGTGGTGAACGCACGCTGGGGGCTGAGACGGGGGCTGCTGTCCGGGCTGCTCTCCACCACCAGCGGCGCATTTGAGGTGCCCGCCGGGGGCTGGCTGCCCATCGAGGCCTTGGCTTTCTTCACCACCCGCTGAGCCAGTGTCTCCATGTCCCTGCGAAGATAAAACAACAAATCAAGAAAAGCGGCACAATTGGGAAGGGAGGAAATGATAGGGGGGAATGCTTACTCGTCCTCCATCTCCTCTTCTGCTACCTTCCACTTCCTCCCTGGGCTGAGGGACGAAAAGTCGAAGGCGACTTCTGTGTCGGTGTCTACGGGAGGAGGGGGAGGCGGTGGTGTCCGGTAGCACTTGGATGAAGGAGAGGTGGTCGTCTTCTTTTTCGCCACCGCGGCCTTCTTCTTCGCTGTCGCGGCCCTCGTTTCGCGCATGGCCTCCCCCTGGACTCCTTGCTGCTGCTCGGCCCTGCCGGACCGGACCGACTCGCCAGAGCTGGCCCGCCGCAAGACACGCCTTTTCTCCATGGGCGGGGGATCGTCAGTTTCGACCACTTCCTCGGCCGACTCCTCGACCACATTTCTAGCAAGGGGACCTTGGTGCTGGCGCCGCTGGCCTCCCCAGCAGACTTCACCCACTAGGCGAGCTCCTTCTCCTCTGCGGCCACGGCGGCCTTGTTCTCCACGCCGCCGATGTTGCCGGCCCTGGCAAGCTTTGTCTCTGCCACCCTGGCGGCGATGTAGTTCAGTTCCTCCTGGGTGGTGTCCTGGATGAGCAGCGACTCATCATCATCAAGAACTTTGACCAAGTTGTCGAAGAACTCCTGCACCTCGTGTGCCGGGGGCTCGACCCAGGCCAGGTCGAGGCCGTGCATGTTGAAGACCGGCATCATGTCAAGGATGGCGGACTGGTAAGAATTGTAGCTCAGTGGGACCACTCCCGCCGGCAGGCCGAACAAGGGACCCTTGATGGCCTTGCCAGACTTCGCGGCCATGCCGGTCCTCTCCACCCTGCCATCGGCGAACACATCGAGCTGAAAGAGACTCTGGAAGAAATAGTCTTGCCCCATCACCGTGAAGTTGTGCTTCAGGCCAGGGAGGAACCTCATGATGTCAGCCGCGTTCCTGAAATCCTAGGCCGGTCTCCCCTTGTTGTGCAGCGGGGCGATTCGGCGGTGGATGAAATCCTCCCCAATCATCTCAAGGGTGAGCCCCGCCTCGGTAAGGCGACGAATCCTGGCGGTGGCAATCAAAAGCTTCTTGTCATCAGTGTTGAGGTTGCTCCAGTCTGCGCCACGGGTCGGCGGCTCCTGACGAACGCCCCGGCAGAACTCCGATGGGTACTCCTTCGCAATCGAGCACCACCGGCCCCGCCACTCCTCCCACCTCTCCTTCTTGGCACCCTCCGGGTACACCCCTTTCTCCTAGGCCCTCGGGATCCAGGCGACGCTCCCAGAGAGGGCGCCCCAGGTTGGATGCTGGGGGAGAAGTAGTGGCGGAAGAGCACCATGCTGGGAAGCACCCTGGCGAAGCCCTCACAGAGGTGGGCGACGAACGCCAAGCACGCCACAACATTCGGCGTGAGATCCAAAGGATGGAAGCCGAAGGTGCGCATGATGTCGTTGAAGAAATCAGAGAAAGGGGGGCAGAGCCCGCAGGAGAAGAAGTCAACGAAAAATGGGTACCGTTTTGGGCCGGCTTGAAGAAGTCTTCGTCCCCCACAAAGGCCTGAAGAAGTCCTTGAGGTGAAATACGTCGACCGACGACGGGGAGAAGTAGGTGAACTACACCTGCCGCGCCACCGCCTTGCTCTCTACCACCTCCTTCTCCTTTGCATCTTTGGCCGCCCCCTTGCCCCTAGTGGGTTTAGGCGACATGGCGGCTGGAAGGGGGCGAAGGGTCAAGAACAATGGAAGGCGCGGCAGCGGCGAGCGAAGGCAAGAGCTTGAGGAGGAAGAAGGAAGGGACGGCGGTTCCATGGGAAAGCGTAGAGGGTAAATGAGCCGCACGCCTGCGGTTATTCCTTTTTATGGGGAAGGCGCGGGCCGCCTCTTTACCATTTACTATGACATGACGCATGCGTGCAGCAACCTCTCCACGCATGACCCCCATGTCACACACGACCCCCATGTCGCGCGTTCAACGCGGGTCATGGGGAAGCGCAGCGGACAGGAAAAGTTACCATGGTAAATTCCGCCCCACCTGCCCGTGCACCGTTGTGGGCCTAGCCCAACAATGCGTAGCGCTTATGTGTGGCCTAGACCCGGGGACTCCTGTCGGTGTACTAAAGTAGGGGCTCTTCTTTGTACCCCTTACTTGTGCACGGGCAGTTAGAGCCGCGCCTACGACCACACTTAGCAGGGAAGAGGGAGGAGTCAAAGCCGTAGGGCGGTCAAAGCAACGCCAAGACCAGAGACACAAGGGTCAAGAGGGCAAGGTGGACTCCCCCAACAAGACCCTTGCCGAGGTAGCTTCCGCAGCCCCGACAAGAACCTTGCCGGGGCAACTTTCCTAACACCACCAGAGCACGCCACCCTTGAGCCCAAGGTTTGCAAACACCATCAACCACGTTGGAACCAGGGCTCGGGAGGTGCCTCTGTGGTGGCATGCAGATCTTTGTGAAGACAAGGATCAGAAGACGACGATCGTCGGCAAGATCCTTGCGGAGGAAATCCACAAGACCTCCGGCGAGATCCTTGCCGGGGACGACCACGGTGCCATGGCAAGACCCTTGTCGGGGCCCCGGCAAGGCCCTTGCCGAAGACATCTGCGGGTCCACAGCCAGTCCCACATCCACCAAGGTTCCATCGCCATTCCCATGCAGCTCCCAGCCCACCGACTAGTCAGGCACCTGCGTGTCGCCATGAGGCCTCCAGGCCAACTCAGCAGCCGACTACATGGAGGCATGCAGATCTTTGTGAAGGCCCTACCACCACGCCAACTCAGCAGCCTGCCTACCTACATGGCACCACACACCCTGCTGGCCTGGACGCGTGTCAGGGCAGGATGGAGTGGCGACAGACGAGACGGGCCTAGTTATACTCCCTGATAAAGTAAAGGGACACCTAAGGGGCGCATTAAATGCGTTCTATCCCGTAATGGCTAGGGATAAGCTCAGCCCACTGTACACCTTTCCACCTCTTGTGTGCCACTGTGGCGATCCCCTTAACTATAAAAGGAGGCCCGAGGCATATTGGAGAGGGATTTGGACCTTTGGACAAGTTACGCATCATAGCTAGCCCAAGAACTCCAAGAACACTCAAATAGACACTAAAGCAGGACTAGGGTATTACGCATCCTCGCAGCCCGAACCTGGGTAAACAATCTATGTGCTTGCAGACTGTTGATCCCGCTCTTCTCACAATCCCGCGCCCGCCGGACCGTAGTAGGGATTCCTATGATCCCATAGGTGTCTTTTCCCACTGACATGCTAAGTATGATCTTAATCACAGAATTGCATCTCCATATCATCCTCAGTCTAGTGGTCAAGTAGAATTGAGTAATAGAGAGATTAAACTGATTTTAAAAAAGACTAAGAAAATATCTAGAAAGAATTGGTCCAAGAAACTTGATGATGCATTGTGGGCTTATAGGACTGCTTATAAGAATCCTATGGGTATGTCTCCGTATAAAATGGTTTATGGAAAAGCTTGTCCCTTACGTCTTGAACTAGAACATAATGCATATTGGGATATTAAAGAGATCAATTATGATTTCAAACTTGTCGGTGAGAAGAGGTTATTTGACATCACCTCACTCGATGAATGGAGAACCCAAGCCTATGAGAATGCCAAGTTGTTTAAAGAAAAAGTTAAAAGATGGCATCACAAAAGGATATAAAAGTGTGAGTTTAATGTAGGTGATTATGTTTTGCTACAAAACTCTCATTTAAGACTTTTGTAGAAAAACTTCTCTCTAAATGGGAAGGTCCTTACATTATCGAGGAGGTCTATCGTTCCGGTGCCATAAAAATCAACAATGCCGAAGGCACAAATCTGAAGGTGGTAAACGGTCAAAGAATCAAACATTATATCTCAGGTAATCCCATAAATGTTGAAATCAATGTTATTAACACCGTAACACCGGAGGAGTATATATGGGACACTTCCCAGAATGTTTTAGACTCCGAAAAGGAATAGGTATGAGGTACGGTAAGTAAACCGACTCCAAAACTGTTCTAATAGCAATTTTTCTCCATTTTGGAATATTTAAAAAATTAGGAAAATTAAAAGTAGTCCGAAAGAGACACGAGGCATCCACGAGGGTGGAGGGTGCGCCTTACCCCCTGGGCGCGCCGCCTGCCTCATGGACACCTCGTGTGCCCTCCGGACTCCGTTTTCTTGCACGATACTCTTTTGGTCGGTAAAATATCATTACATAATCTCTCGAAGGTTTTTACAACCGTACCACGACAAAATCCTCTGTTTTTGTTTACGTTGTTTCTGCAGCATATTTAGAGCAAGATGTCTTCTCAAGAGTCACTCGGGAGAGTCGGGTATGTCATCCGACACCGGGGCCAAGAGCAAATAGTGGAGCTGGTCACTTTGGGCCATCAACGGAGGAAGAGATGGATGGCGACTTGAAAAGGCTGGATGTCATGGAGGAGGATTAAGAAGTGACTTCTCATCTTCAAGCCAGATTTATGCTGGAGGAACTTCAGAGCTCAGCAATTCCCAATTCGGTCATCCCTCCCAATGCTAGATTTCTTTCTTATGAAAATATGAAAAAGAGTGTTACTTGTTCACCCGCAGCTATGCAACATCCATGGGTGAAAGGAGCTTTAGCCATCACGGGTAAACTCCGTAAGGAAATAATGGATCTTAAGGAGCAAGTTAATAAGCTCAAGGAAGAGAATAATATCCTAAGAGCCATCATCGCCAAGAATATCACATCACCACCTCTGAAGAGAGAGACATAAATACATGGGTATGGGCACTCCCCTTGGCAAATGCCAAACTTGGGGGAGGTTCCCCGGTACCGTATCACCATCACACTTCTATCTTTATCGTTTTTCTTAGTTCGATCCTTTCAGATATAGCTTGATCTAGTAGAATAAAGTTTTAGTATGATCTACCTTTGTGTTTTGTTTTGATCTCTGTCTATGTAATCGAGTCCATGAGTTATATATAATAAAGAGTAGTTGTGAGTTGAGAGCTTTGCTATCTTGCTATGATCTTGAGGGCATTAAAGAAAGAACAAAAGGAAATAAAAAGATCATATTGATCTTATGGAGAGTAATGACTTCACATATAAATAGTATGATGAATAAAAGTTGTTGAGAGTTGACAAACATAGTTTTGGTCATCGTTGCAATTAATAGGAAGTAATAAAGAAAGAGAGGTTTTCACATATAAATATACTATCTTGGACATCTTTTATGATTGTGAGCACTCATTAAAATATGACATGCTAAAAAGTTGATGCTGGACAAGGAAGACAACGTAATGGGTTATGTTTTCTTATATCCGAATAAGTTATATTGTCATGGATCATCCAACATGTTGAGTTTTCCTTTCCCATCATGCTAGCCAAATTCTTTGCACCAAGTAGAGATACTAGTTGTGCTTCCAAACATCCCTAAACCCAGTTTTTCCATGAGAGTCCACCATACCTACCTATGGATTGAGTAAGATCCTTCAAGTAAGTTGTCATCGGTGCAAGCAATAAAAATTGCTCTCTAAATATGCATGATCTATTAGTGTGAAGAAAATAAGCTTTATACGAGCTTGTGATATGGAAGAAATAAAAGCGACGGACTGCATAATAAGTCCTATCACAAGGGGCAATATAAAGTGACTTTCTTTTGCATTAAGATTTTGTGCATCCAACCATAAAAGCACATGAAAACCTTTGCTTCCCTCTGCGAAGGGCCTATCTTTCATTTTTACCTTCTACCTTCATACAAGAGTCATGGTGATCTTCACCTTTCCTTTTTACACTTTATCCTTTAGCAACCACTATGTGTTGGAAAGATCCTGATATACATATCCACTTGGATATAGGTTTTCATAAAGTATTATTGTTGACAGTACCCTTGAGGTAAAAGGTTGGGAGGCGAAACTGTAAGCCCCTACCTTTCTCAGTGTCCGATTGAAACTTTGTACCCATAGTATCGCGTGAGTGTTAGCAATTGTGAAAGACTAGATGATAGTTGAGTATGTGGACTTGCTGAAAAGCTCTTATATTGACTCTTTTCGATGTTATGATAAATTGCAATTGCTTCAATGATTGAGCTCATAGTTTGTTAGTTTCAAATGAAGTTTCTGATTCATACTTTACATTGTGAATAGATTGTTACTTTAGCATAAGAGATCATATGACAAATATGTGTTGCTGTCCTAAAGATGATCATGATGCCCTCATGTCCGTATTTTATTTTATCGACACCTCTATCTCTAAACATGTGGACATATTTTTCGATATCGGCTTTCGCTTGAGGACAAGCGAGGTCTAAGCTTGGGGTGTTGATACGTCCATTTTGCATCATGCTTTTATATCAATATTTATTGCATTATGGGTTGTTACTACACATTATATCACAATAATTATGCCTTTTCCCTCTTATTTTATAAGGTTTACATGAAGAGGGAGAATGCCCGCAGCTAGAATTCTGGACTGGAAAAGGAGCAAATATTAGAGACCTATTCCGCACAACTCCAAATGACGGGGGGATAGACCTGGGTAGTCTCATCCACACCTTAGCAGATTTTAAGACATCGGGGCTAGCCTAGCCCCTCAGTCCGACCGGTCGCAAGGCCGGCTTCCCTAGCCGGCTGGAGCTGGCAGACCGCCTCCTAGAAGGCGACACGCCTCAGAAGATGGTGAGGGATTGGGCCGACTCTTGACAGGCGGCCCATCGCCACATCAAAGTCTGCACCCACCTGCTACGACAAGTCAGTGTATGGTAACAGTGCCACCTGCCACCCCTGGATCCTGGAAGAAACGTGGCTACAGTGCAGACGTACCAGGCGGACACCCTTCACCTGGCACGGCACTATCGCCACGCGGCCCATGACAAAGCCTACGTCAGGCGGGGCCATGCCCCCACGACGGGCGGTCGGTGTGGCCCACAGGCAGCAGGCCCCACCAGCCCACGTGTCCCCAGAAGACCGTAAGGCTTGAGCAGGCGGCCTCAAGGGGAGGTGGGCTCCTAGAAGGCGGCGGCCCCTCTCCTTGGAGTCTGTGCACAATTAACCAGAGGTGACGGGGCGTGGCTCCAGTGATCGCCCGCCAGGCGGCGGCGCTGTAGCCACGTGCCCCCCGACCAAGCCATTGTCATTAGGGGAAAGGCTACAGTGCAGCCTGGTCCCCTGGCCCGCAGGCGGTGGGCCCTACCTGTTGGCCGAGTTAATGGCAGTCAGTGGGACCCACCAGGCGGCGGGCCCCAGCAGCCGACGAAGAAGCCGGAGCCCAGAGACACTGATGACCGGGTCGCAAGACTAGGGGGATTACCATTGTACCCCTGGGGGTAGGCCTATATAAACCCCCAAGCCCCAGGGTCACCCATGCAACGGGTTCAGCCCCCTTTAGATCACACACACCCAAAGCTAGGGAGAAGGAGAGCAAGCAGCCTTCTTCCTCCTCTAGCCCGAACAGCTCAAGGAGCATCCTTGTACTTGCTATTGATCATAGTGATACGGAGACCCCGCAGAGCAGGATTAGGGGTGTTATCTCCACGGAGAGCCCCGAACCTGGGTAAGACCCGACGCTGTTTGCGGTCTTGCCTACTCCCGCTTCTAGAGCCTGACAATTTTCTATTGACCCCCTACACGATTAGCCACCCGTTGGCATACGTAGAGGAAATACCACGACATTTGGCGCCCACCATTGGGTAAGGAGCACCGTTGTCCGGAGACACGTTCTGGATGGGAACCCGTTTCCTTCCCCGCGAGCGCAGCCATCCTGGCTTGCCCGTTGGCGTCTGCACCAACGATCTGCACGACATGGAGGCCGCCTGCTCCGTGAGATCCCTCATCGATCTCCTCGGCGACGTCCACCTCACCGGCGGGCCTGCCCCCGATGTGGGTTTGGCCAGCTCCAAGAGCTGCCTCGTCGACCTCCTCGGCAAGCTCCACATCGTCGACAAGCCCGCCTCTGACTTGGTGTCCATTGGCTCCACCGATCCGCCTATCGAGATGGCCATCGACTCCAATGCGGTATATGCCTTCCCCGACCACGTAGAGATCATCGACGATCCGCTCCCTCGCACGGACAGCATCACCAGCACCAACACCGTCATCGAGGTGCTAGTCATCATCAGGACGGAGCCTCGGTCGGGGCAGACCAGGATCTGATCTGTTTGACCCTGCAAGCCCTTGCCACTCCGGTCGAGGGCGGCACGGACAGCGCAGCCCTAGAAGCACACCACCTCTTGCTCCTCGACAACGCCAAGCAGATGGCTGTTGCGAAGCGCCTCGCCAAGGCCTACCAGCACGAGGTCCAACGCGCCATAGAAGGCACTCTGGCTCCTGGAGAGCCCAGCCGGCTAGGTGTAGTTCGGCATCACGGCGCCACCATCGCCAGCATCTTTGGGTCGACCGCCCTGTCTACGCCATGCCCGCCGAGAACCTGCGCGCTGCCTAGGCGGCAGTAGAAGAATTGGACAACCTGGAGGGCGATGAGAGACGCCACATGACGGAGCGCCTTTAGCGGCTCCTCGACACGGCCGCCATCCAGCAGGAAGCCGCCCGCCATGTGGCAGAACTTTGCAGGCTAGATGAGACCCACCTCCATCACTGCGAGCACAGCGCGACCTCCCGGTCCCCGACAGGCGACCGAGCCGACCTGGAGCCGGCTACTAGCCGCAGTCGGTGCATGCACATCTCGATCGAGCGCGACATCGACGACCGCCCAAGAGCAGTGGAACGGTGCAACGACTACTCGCTTCCCTCGCGTAGGGAGAGGCACGCTTCCCCGCCGCCTGTTGGGCACCTGACTCTCAGAGACCAGGTGGGTCACCGCGAGGGAACTGGAGAGAACAATGCCCGCCATCGGATCGATTGACTTGCTCGGTCCCTGGTGGAAGAAGAAGAAGATACAGTCGGCCCGACGTGTTTTGGCCCCGCATCCGAAATGAGCCCTTCCCCAAAGGATTCTCGCTGTCACGAGACACTCCCAAATACAACGGCTCCATGAAGCCAGAAGATTGTTTGGCCGACTACTCCATCACCGTCAACATAGCGAACGACAACAAGTGTGTTGCCGTGAAGTACGTTCTGCTCATGCTCCAAGACACGGTCAGACATGGTTGAACAGCCTCAAGCTGCACAGCGTCAACAACTGGCTAGACTTCTCCGACGTCTTTGTTCGCAACTTCACCAGCACCTACAAGCGGCCGCCCAAGCCTCGTCAACTTTCCTTGTGCGTCCAAGGCCCGACTGAGTCCACTCGTGACTATCTGACACGCTGGGGCAAGCTGCGCCAACTCCTGCGAAGGGGTGCACGAGGTGCAGGCCATAGAATACTTCACGCCCAGATGCCGAGAGGGCACCTTGCTCAAGCACAAGCTTCTCTGCGACGAGCCAGCCACTCTAGATGAACTCCTGGTCATAGCGGACAAATACACCACAGCTGACTCCTCCATGAAGCCGGAGCTCCGAGTGGATGCGACCGGGAAGGTGCTCCCTCCGGCTTCCCAAACACCGGATGGTGACACCAACCGGCGCCAGCAGAACGACAACAAGCGCAAGGCCCAGCAGCCGGCTTCCAGCGGCTGGCAGGTAGCAGCAGTTAAAGATCAGCAGCCGACTAGTCAACCCAGCACCAAGCGGCAGAAAACTGGCAAGGGAGCATGGTTGCCCGCGCTCTCCTTCGAGCAAGCCCTTGACGCCCCGTGCAAGTTCAACAGTGGTGCGAAGCCGTCCAACCACACCACTCGGAAGTGCAACTGGCTGGCTCGGATCGCCAAGGGCGAGGCCCTCCCGACTCCCCCGCCAGTCGGCCCTCCAGCTCCAGCCGTTCAACTGCCGGCAGCCCGACCAGTCGGCGTCATTCAAGACGAGTTCCCTAAAGAACATGCCGCATACGTCGTCTTCACGAGCCAAGCTGGCGACAGGCACAGCAGGCGGTAGCAGCACAGAGAGGTCAATGCTGTCAGTATAGAAGCCCCCACCCGCATGGACTGGTCTGAGAAGCCCATCACGTGGAGACAAGCTGATCACCGAGCTGTGATGCCCAACCCGGGTTCATATGCCCTGGTGCTCAAGGCGGCCTTTGCATTGGAGAGGCAAAACTGCCGCTTTGGCCGAGTGCTGATAGATGGCGGCAGCAGCATCAACATCCTATACAGAGACCATGGACCGACTAGGCATCAAGGCCAAGCATCATCAGCCAAGCGAGACTATTTTTCACGGCATAGTTCTAGGCCTATCATGTTCCCCAATTGGCAAGATAAAGATTGACGTCCTCTTCAGCGACAGAGACCATTTCCACCATGAGCCAATATGGTTCGAAGTGGTTAACCTGGAAAGCCCTTATCACGCACTCTTGGGCTGCCCTGCGCTAGCCAAGTTCATGATGGTCCCTCACTATGCATACCTGAAAGCTAAGATACCAGGCCTCAAGGGCATCATCACATTTGCCGGAGATTACAAGAAGTCACAAGGCTGTGCAGATGCCAACAGCTGGCTGGCCAGGTCCCTAGTCATAGCTCAAGAAAGACGGCTCCTTGATCGGATGGTAGCAATGGCCAGCGAGAAGCCAGCCATGCTGTCTGATCCCAAGGAAGCCGAAACAGGGGCCTCATTCAGCCGGCCAAAGAGACCAAGCGGAATCCCTTGGACCTAGACCACCTGGAAAGGTTTGCTGTCATGGGCACTGGCCTCGACAACAAATAGGAGGGCGAGCTCGTCGATTTCCTTTGTGAGAATCGAGACATCTTCGCATGGTCCCCAAAAGACATGACGAGTTTCCCGACGGATCTAGCCGAGCACAAACTTCATGTAAGGTCATATGTCAAGCCGGTCAAGCAACCCCTCCACCTGTCGGAAGAAAAGAGACGGATTGTTGGAGAACAAGTCGGTCGACTGCTAGCAGCCAGATTCATTATGGAAGTGTTCCACCCGGACTGGCTAGCCAACCTGGTACTTGTGCTGAAGAAGAACAACAAGTGGCGCATGTGTATTGATTACACCAGTCTCAACAAAGCCTGCCCCAAAGATCCATTCGCTTTGCCGCGAATAGACCAAGTGATCGACTCCACAGCCGGATGCAAGCTATTGTCTTTCCTTGACTCCGGCTACCACCAGATCAAGATGGATCCAGCTGATCGACTAAAGACCGCCTTCATCACGCCATTCGGCGCCATCTGCTACATCACCATGACGTTCGGCTTGAGGAATGTCAGCGCCACCTTCCAACGCTGTATGCAGAAGTGCTTGCTCACGCAACTCGGACGCAATGCCCATGTTTACGTGGATGACATTGTGGTGAAGACGGAAAAGCGTGGCACCCTGATGGAGGACTTGAAAGAAACCTTTGAAAATATGCGCCGCTTCAACATCAAGCTCAACCCGGGGAAGTGTGTCTTCGGCGTGCCAGCCAGCCAGTTCCTGGGCTTTCTTGTCTCAGAATGTGGCATCGAGTGCAACCCTATGAAGATCAAGTCAATCAAAAGGATGGAGAAACCTACCAAGCTATGTGATGTGCAGAAGTTCACTGGGTGCCTGGCATCCCTCAGCCAGTTCATCAGTCGGCTGGGCGAAAAGGCACTCCCTCTGTACCAGCTCATGAAGAAAACCACTTGGTTCGAGTGGAATGACCATGCGGACACCGGCTTCCTCCAGCTCACGCGGATGATGTCAACACAGCCCATCCTAGCAGCTCTAGCTGCTAAAGAGCCCATGATCCTTAGTTATCAGCATGGTGATCGTCGTCGAGCGCCCAGAGGCCGGCAGCTCCGGACTCTATGCACTGGCGGATGCACTTTGATGGTTCAAAGATGTGCATCAGCCTAGGAGCCGGCATCATTCTCACCTCTCCCAAAGGCGACAAGTTGAAGTACAAGCTGCAAATCCACTTCGCCGCCTCTGACAATGTAGACGAGTATGAAGCGCTTATCTTCGGGCTCCGACTGGCAAAGAAATTGGCAGTCACCGTATCCTCTGCTACCGCGACTCGGACTTGGTGGTCCAACAGTAGTCCGGTGACTGGGACGCCAAGGATGAAAACATGGCAAGCTACCGCTTCCTCGTCCAGCAGATGAGCGGCCACTTTGACGGGTGCGAGTTCATCCATGTGCTACGGGCCGACAACGATGCAGCAGATGCTCTCGCCCGCAACGGCTCAACCTGGTAAGCTATACCGTCCGGCATCTCCCGTGAGTGCCTTCACCAGAGTCCAACTCCATCTTCATGCTGACTGCCCCAGGAGCAGGAGGGTCTGGCTTGGGACTTCAACAGTCGGCACGGGGACTTCGGCAGTCGGCGCGGAGACTTCAGCTACTGGCTCGGGGATTTCATCAAGCGGCCCGGGGGCTACAGCACTAGCACTCGGCCCAGTGCTCCCAGCAGGCGGCCCGGGGGCTGCTGCAGTCGGCCAGGGGACTTCATCAGAGCCATCCAGAGCGGCTGGCCCTAGCCCGCGGCCTCCCAACCCGGCCCCTCTCGTATCAGTCGTCGTGTTCACAGTGGTGGCGGCCTCGTCTTGGGCGTAGCCCATCCGCGACTATTTGGTCAGCCGCATGCTGCCAACCGACCAGGTGCTAGCAAGACAGATCCATCATAGAGCAGGCTCCTACATCATTGTCAATAAAGAGCTCGCAAGGCGGAGTGTGACTGGCATCCACCAACGCTGTTTAGAACTAGAGAAGGGCATGGAGATCCTCAGAGATATACATCAAGGCGAATATGGCCACCATGCCGCATCCAGATCCCTTGTGGCCAAAGCCCTCCACCGTGGTTTCTTCTGGCTGACTACTTTGGAAGATGCCAAAGAGTTAGTTAAGAAATGCAAGGGGTGCCAAGTTTTCAGTGCCAAGCAACACCTGCCGGGCTCCGCCCTCAAGACCATCCCCATCACCTGGCCCTTTGCCGTATGGGGTTTGGATATGGTTGGACCGTTCAAGATGGCGCGCAGCGGCATGACCCATCTGCTGGTCGCTGTGGAAAAGTTCACCAAGTGGATAGAAGCAAAACCAATCAAGAAGCTGAATGGTCCGACTGCTGTCACATTCATCGCCGACATCACTGGAAGATATGGCGTTCCTCACAGCATCATCACCGACAATGGCACCAACTTTGCCAAAGGCGCCCTGGCCCGTTTCTGCACAAAGTAGGGCATCCGATTGGACTTAGCATCTATTGCCCATCCGCAGTCAAACGGCCAGGTGGAGCGAGAAAACGGCCTCATCTTGTTCAGCATCAAGCCCCGCCTGATCGAGCCACTAGAGCGGTCGGTCGACTGCTGGATCAACAAGCTGCCAGCCATTCTCTGGAGTCTTTGAACCACGCCAAATAGATCAACCGGCTTCATGCCTTTCTTCCTCATGTACGGTTCTGAGGCGTTCATCCCTACGGATATCGAGTTTGACTCGCCTTGGGTTACCATGTACACAGAGGCAGAGGCAAAAGAGGCGTGAGAAGACAACGTTGATCTGCTGGAAGAAGCTCGACTGCTAGCATGTAGTTGGTCCACCATCTACCAGCAGAGCCTGCATCGCTACCACAACAAGAAGGTCAGGCCGCGTTCTTTTCGTGAGGGCAACCTTGTTCTCCGCCTGATCCAGCAATCAGCCGGACAGCACAAGCTCGCGGCACCTTGGGAAGGCCCCTTCATCATCAGCAAGGCCCTGGGAAATGACTCGTACTACCTCATCGACGCCCAGAAGCCCAGGGCGCGCAAGAGATGCACAGCCGGTGAAGAGACGGAGCGGCCATGGAATGCAAATCTACTCCACCCATTTTATAGTTAATTCGAGCGTATGTACCATGCCAACTTTTGTACTAAGTAAAAGACCTTAGGTCCCCCGAGGCGAACTCAGGGGCTACCTTTTCATCTATCTATGAGCTAAGCTAGACTTGAGTTTTTTCATTCCTACCCCGTCCGGGTTCTGGTCAGCCGTCCCAGGGGCTCGCCGCCTTGGCCTAAGTTCGCACCAGCTGGAGCCGACTAGTAGTGTGCCGACACTAAAAGCCCACTCTCTGCCCTAAGTCGTAGCACGGCTGTCCGACTGGGGGGAGCTAAAGGCCGGAACAGTCGCCCACACAAAATTCGACTAAGGAAGAATGCTAACTTAGGTCCAGTCAGCCCTCCGCCTCCCTCGCCCGGCTGCTCAGCAGCCGGCAGCCCCGCTTCTCGCTCGATCAAGCCACACTCTACGTGGCCTAAGTAACTTGCCCGTTCCAAAGAAGGACCAAGTATGACCCAGCCACAGACCGCAGAGCGGCTGTCCGGCTGGCAGGGAGGCGGCCAAGGAAACACGGCACAACAGAAAGCCAAAGAGAGAAAGGCAAAAATCAAGCAAGAATTTAAACTTATGTACATTGCAAAAGGCCAGAGGCCAGCATCCACGAAGTTTAAAGAACACATCCAGTGGGTGGAGTGCGCCTACTTAACAAAATTGTTGAAAAGGATTATAGCACAGGACAAGACAAAGTAAACATGGCTGCCTAGGCCACAGGAGCAGCAAGCGGGTTCAAGGGGTCGACCGAGGTGGCGGCGCCGGATGGTGGAGCGGCCGGCTGGTTGGTCTCGGTTTCGTCCGCAGCGGCAGCAGTCAGCGTAGCCACCCGCGGCTCGCTCGTCGAAACTTGATCAGGCTGAGGCTGGCCGCCCGCTCCGTCCTCCGGCATGTTGTCGTCGTCTTCGTCGAACTTGCCGTCGTCATCACCCTCATCGATGAAAGCAATTTCTTCCACTGAGTCCTCCTCGCCCAATTGGTCCAACCCAAACCATCTCGGCAGCACCATGTTACCGTCAGCATCCAAGTCAGGGACGAAGACGACAGTGTTGGTGTAGTCGACAAGCGCCGCCGCATGCCGGGTGAGCTCAGGGCCTGCCTCTACCAGCTCGTGTGCGGCATCCAGACGGAAGGTGGCCAACTAGGTCAAGTCCAAGTTGGGGTACCACGCCTTGGCGAATTCCAGGGCCGTCCGAGCACCTGCTCGAGCCACGACGCCCTTCCAAGCCTCGAAGCGACCGACTGCGGCCGCCAGCCACTCGGCGGTCTGGCCAGCCGTGCGGGGGATCCGAGCACCTGGCCAGAGGGCGGCCAGCACCAGAGCACCGGCGCATTGCAGGCGGCGGTCCGATGAGTCGGCTGCAGGCAAGTCTTGACGGTCAGGGGCTGCTCGCCGAGATTTTGGGGCGTGTTGGGCGTGATGTCTGTGCCCCCCGCCCTTCGCGTTGCGTGTCGCGCCTCGGTGGCCTGGGTGACAGCAACGGAGTAGCCCGGGAAGTACTCTGAGAAGGAAAAAAGATCAAAGTGTGAGAAGATAGAAGCCATCTCCCGTAGAAGTCAGCAGCCACTCAAGAAGAAGAGAACAACTTATCATCGATCAAGTCCTCAATCTCCCCTTAGCCGGCATTCAGGAACTCCTCCTTCTCGGCCCAATCCGAGCGCTGAGTCTCAAATTCATCCTTGAGGAGATCCTCGCCGTCCTTCAGCTGCTGGAGCTCTGCCTTGTGCTCCTGGCTCTCCGCCTTGTGCCACTTCGCCTAGTCGGCCAACTCCTTGTTCAGGCGCTCGCATTCCTGTGTTGCCTGGCTACGCTCCAGCTCCTTGGTGTGGAGCTCGGTCTCGACCTCGCCCAACCGCTGTTGCAATGCAGCAGTCGCCTCTCCAAAGATAAAAAAGAAGACATCAGCAATAGCAAGAAAAAGAAAAAGGTAGTTGCCGAAAGATCCGGACCAACTGCTCAGCAGTCGGCCTGAATCTCGGGGGCTACACCCAGTGAGTGTGCTGACGCGCCCCCGTCAGAAGAAAGGCGGAACACATACTTCGGCTCTCGTTCAAATCACTGGTCCGCTTGGCCAGCTCCTTGACGTGGGAGTTGTAGGCGGATGCGTGGAGGTGGTGGTAGTCCTGCAGCAAGGATGAAAGAAGAAAAGAAAACAAGATTAGCACTCAAAACTCACCTTAAAGTTCCGAGCCGCCTGCTCAGCAGCCAGCCCAAAACTTGGGGGCTACACCCAGTGGGTGCGTTGGCGTGCCCCCACGGAATATTGCGAGAAGATAAAGACAAAAAGCAAGTACGTACCCAGACAACCGCTCGCGACCCTAAGAACTCCTGTACCAACTTTTGGAGGGCGGCACCTTCGACGGCAAGCTGGGTTTGGAGGTCCTGCACTAACATGTTCAGGACGCCGCCACCACCACCAGACGCCCTGTCCGCCATGTTGGCTCTGGTGGCCTCAACATCGGGCATCACCGAGCTAGAGGCTCTTGCCTACATCAGCCGCGGCGCCGAGCTCGCCTTCGCCAGGAGCCGACACACCGGGATGTGGACCATGGGAAGGGGCCCCACCGTCAGCTAGCCGTCAGACGGCGCTGCTTGCGGCCCCTCGGGCTGGCCGATCGGCGTGTCGGCAGTCGGCGGGGGCGGAACCACCTCTTCCCTAATCCCGGGGCCGCCTCCTTTCTTCTCCACAGCCGGCTGGACAACACCGGCTCCGTCAGCCGGCTCCGGGGCTTCCGGCGCAGGCGGCTCCGGCTGCTGTGAGTCGATGGGCCTGGAGGCTTGACCGCGGGATGTCTCCGTCTCTGCAACCTTGGTGGTCGCGTCCGCCTGCTCCTTGTTCGCCACCATGGTCTCCGCCTCGGCCTGCGCCTTGGCCGCATCATTGGCCTTCGCCTGTGTCGCCCTGGCCGCCTTCTCCCGCTCCTTGCATGCCTCCGCGCGTTCCTCTCCATCGCCTCCTGGAGGTCGGCAAGTGGGACCATGCGGCGGGGGCAGCGGGGTTGTTGGCCACCCGAACCACCAAAGCCTCTAGGGCCCGCAAAAGGGACAAAAGGGCCCTGTTCAAAGCAAGCAGGAAAAATCCTTGAAGAAAAGCAAAGAACAAACAAGCAAGAAGCAACAAAGAGAGAATCATAAGCACTTACGCAGAGACCCCTGGACATTGCTTCGGCACCCTCTGGTTCTGGGCCGCCTTCGCAGCAGCTTCGTGCCGCTTGGTCACAGCGGCCGAGGTCTTCGGCTTCTTGGACCGGCTGCCGTAGAGCCCGCCCTCAGCCCGGCGCTTCGGCGCGCCGACTGCTGCAGTCGGCACGAACGAAGAGCCGGCGCCCGTCTTGCCGGTGTGGTAGCTGCAGCGTGGTTCGTGGTCTTCCGCATCATCGTCCGACCACTCCCCAGTCCGCCTCCAGAGAAGCCGCCTGCTTCCCCTTCGCCACCACCTATGGCGTCGTCCTCCTCCATGGCGGCCGCCCCAAAGTCGGGGTCGCCTTCATCACTGGTCGACTGGTCCGGCTGGAACTCCTCGCCCGGAGCTAGTTGGAGGGGCATATGGCCCGAGAAGTACTGCACCAAGGCCGACTGCTTAGGCGGCGGGAAGAACTCGGACCAGCAAAAGACAAAAGGAAAGAGAAGTAAAGGACTCATTGTAGGCGGCGGGTTGGCCCGGCTATATGGTGGCTTGCCGAATTGACACTCCATCTCTGACAGCTTGCAGTCGGTGATGTGGTTCACCAGTCGGACGATATCCGGGACCGGCATCTCTGGTGGACTTGCGGCATGGATCCCGGCGTCCACTGATGGTGTTGATGATGTGGGGCAACCTTGGAGAGGCAGGACCCGGTGCTCCACGAAGGCGGCCAGCAAGTCGGAGGGCCCGAGGTGCTCCGATTCGATCATCACCTGAAGCCAGGTGAGGGTGCTAGTGGAGGGGACCGATAGGGTCTTCGGCCGGAAGCTCTAGTTGGCGCGGTGCTCGGCAGGCGGGCCGGTTGCGTAAGCCGGCAGGTTGATGTAGTTTCGCTCCAAATTAAGGTTCTTGACATAGAAATACGACCGCTGCCAAAGTTTTGCTGACTGCAGCAGCGTGATGGTTGGGAAGCGAGGCCTGTCGGCATCCTGGATATGGGTGTATCCAGACTTTCCCGCCTGCGGCCTGCGGCGTGGCTCAGCAGTGCCCCGGTACGGCCCGCCTTCTTCAACCCAAGTTCAAGACCCTCGCGAGGGGCCAAGCCTCGCGGGGCAGATGACGCGAGGCCTCCTCTGGGGTGGCCTCACCAGGCAGGCTCGCGAGGAGGCGGAGAGATCAAGGCAAGGAGTACCTCGCGAGGTGCACATGACACAAGCCATGACGATCAAGACCAGGCGGGCGCCGGCCAGTGCAGTGTCCTTGTTTCCTCTTTGGTGCAAAGGGGGCAAGCGCAGGCGCGGAGTACCGAGGCATCAAGCAAAGGTTTCCATATCGATGCAACAAGACCAAGACCTATAGGACGGCAGGACGGAGGTCACCGTGGAGCCTGAGACAGCGTCATAGCCAGTGCCATTGGCAGTCGAATACCACCTTTAGTCAGGATAGCTTGTACTGGTTGTCCCCCTTTAAATCCCACCGTCGTGGAATCCCTTCCCGCTCAATATTTGGGAAGAGCACCAAGGCCTCTATAAATAGGACTAGCCACCACCGTAGCATGGGGAGATCATTCAGTTCATCCACAGACTACACCAGCACAAGAACACCCCTACTCGCGAGGCTGTTCTCCCCCTTGTACTGTTCATCATCAGCCTAAGAGGCAATCCACACACCACACACTGGAGTAGGGTGTTACTCCACAATGGTGGCCTAAACCAGTATAAACCTTGCGTCCCTTGTGTTGTTCATCGTGTTAGCTTAGAATCGCGGCGAGGTTGTGAGTGAGGATCGGTAGGGAGAAGATCTTCATGCGCACCCCAGAGTTCAAACCGCGCGCTAGGTAGGGGTGCGCCGGAGCTCTCCCTGCCGTCGGCTCGCTCTCCACCAACATCGCGCTTCTCCCTCATGGCAGACAATGCACCGTCGGCTCCGGCAGCCAACGCCAACACTGGGGCCAGGGGGCTCCGAGCCTTGGCCCCCGCCTTGCGACAGGTGCAATGGCCACACAAGTTCAGGCCAGAGATGCCGCCGCGCTACGACGGCGCGGCGGATCTGCTGGTCTTCTTGCTGGCATATGAGGAGGCCATCCTCAAGGCCGGAGGAGACGACAAGGTCATGGCTAACTGGTTTCGCTTGGCCCTCACTGGGGTCCCGCATGCTTGGCTGCTCAACCTGCCCGCATCTTTTGTGGCCTCCTGGGAGGAGTTGCGCAACCTCTTCCTCACCCACTATGTAGCGCCACCGCCCCCGGTCGTCGCAGCTCTCCTGGGTGGCTCGCAGGCGCCACCCTCAGACCGCCACGTCAAACCATTTGTCTGCCAGATCGGCTATGCCTTCACGCGGCAAGGAGCTCCTCCGGGTTGGGTGGCACCCAAGGCTGACCTGACCTTCAGCTCGGACGATCACCCCGTCAACACCGCCTGCTCAGGGCGCTCCCAATGCTCTGCACGCCCACCATTTGCCAGGTGGCCGTCACCAGGACCCTCATCGATGGCGGCACCGGCCTCAACGTGCTCTTGATGGAGGCCTTTAGCCTCCTCCACGTACAGCTGGAACGACTCCGATCCAGCAGGCCCTTCTCAGGCGTCGAAGGCGGTTCCTCCAGCTCCCTGGGGAAGATCCGCCTTCCTGTGACCTTCGGCACCCACGACAACTTCCACACGGAGCTGATCAACTTCGACATCACGCACATCGTCCTCCCGTACAATGCCATCCTCGGGTACCCCGCCTTGGCTCAGTTCATGGTGGCAACCCACCCGGCCTACAACCTCATGAAGATTCCTGGGAGCAGTGGCGTCCTTACCATAGCTCGAGATACCAACGATGCTCTGCTGGCACTCAATATCGCCCTCAAGACATCTGTAGCAGTGCAGCCCACCAACACGGACACCTCCAAGGCCAAGGAGGCTGCACTGACCAAGAAGAAGCAGTTGTTCACCCAGGACAAGGCGGAAACCAAGCAGGTACCAGTTGAGGAGGACGGATGCTCCGGAGCCACCTTCACCATAGGTGCCAACCTCGGCCCCGAGCAAGAGAAAGCACTAGTGAAGTTCTTGCGCATAAACAAGGACATGTTCGCATGGGAACCCAAGCAGCTAGCAGGGGTCCCAAGGCAGGTGATTGAGCATCACCTAAATGTGTGCCCCAATGTGCGCCCCGTGAAGCAGAAAGCCAGGTGGCAGTCCACCGAGAAGCAGGCCTTCATCGTCCAGGAAACTCGCAAGCTAGAGGCAGCGGGAGTCATTCACGAGGTTCGCTATCTCGAATGGCTGGCAAACCCTGTTGTCGTGCCGAAGAAAGGGGGAAAAGAGCGCATGTGCGTCGAATTCACCAACCTCAACAAGGCCTGCCCTCAAGATCCATTCCCGGTCCCTCGCATCAACCAAATCGTCGACTCCACCACCGAGAGCGACTTACTATGCTTCTTGGATGCATTTTCGGGCTATCACCAAATCAAGATGGCAGTAGAAAATGTGGAAAATACGGCTTTCCTAACCCCATGTGCAGTATACTGCTACAACATGCATGCCATTTGGGTTGCGCAATGCTGGCAACTTTCCAGCGGCTGATGCACATCGCTTTGGGCCAGCAGCTCGGGAAGAACACCGAGACTTACGTCGACGACATTGTGGTGAAGTCTCGGGAGGCAAAGACCTTAATCCAAGACCTAGAAGAGACCTTCGCAAGCCTCCGCAAAGTGGACCTGCGGCTCAACCCGGAGAAGTGCGTGTTTGGCGTCCCTTCGGGCAAGCTTCTGGGCTTCCTCGTGTCCTAGAGGGGGATCGAGGCCAACCCAGAGAAGGTTAAGGCAATCGAAGACATGGGTCCATCGCAAACCCTCAGAGAAATGCAGAAGCTCGCCGGACGCGTGACGGTGCGGGGGCTGTCGCAATGCTCATATACCCCACTCAAGACAAGCTCTATTATGTCATGCAGCTCTGTTTTCAGCATGGCGAGAAGGTCTCCAACAACATAGCAAAATATGAAGGCCTCATAGCGGGCTTGAAGGCTGCAGCAGCTATGGGAGTGAAGCGCCTCATCATCAAGGGTGTTTCACAGCTCCTCGTCAACTTCTCCAACAAGGTGTACGAGCCGAAGGACGAGCATATGGAGGCATACCTTGCAGAGGTGCGTAGGATGGAAAAATAGTTCTGGGGCTGGAGCTGCAGCACGTGCCCCAAGGCACCAATCAAGAGGCTTATGACATCGCCAAAAGGGCATCCAGGCGGCTGCCTCAGGAGCCTGGTGTTTTCGAGGAACGGCTCTTCAAGCCATCGGCAGTGCCTTCACTATCAAGCACAGTGCAACATCGGGAGGAACTCCCTCAACCACCTGCCACAGGAGCCCCGACCTGTGGCCCGACCTCGGGAGCACGCTTGCTCCCGGTGCTGGAGCCTCAGGAGGAATGCTGGACTATAGAATTCAAGGGCTACCTGATGCAGGGGACGCTACTAGAGAAAGAGGAGGACGCAGAACGCGTGGCTCGGTAGGCCACGGCCTACTACATACAAGACGGAGAGCTCTACCGGAAGCGGCCAAATGATGTTTCCCTGCGTTGCATCTCTAGTGGACAGGGGAAGGAGTTACTGGCTGACATACATGATGGAGACTGTGGACACCACTCGTCATCACGGACCCTCGTTGGCAAGGCGTTTCTCAGCGGGTTCTACTGGCCTACGGCACTCAACGACACAATAAAGCTGGTGAAGGCCTGCAAAGCCTGCCAATTCCATGCCAAGAAGATACATCAACCAACTCAGGGCTTGCAGACCATCCCACTCTCATGGCCGTTCGTGGTCTGGGGGCTGGATATCTTGGGCCCGTTCCCTCGAGCGCCTGGGGGCTACCGCTACCTCTACGTCGCCATCGACAAGTTCACCGAGTGGGTGGAGGTGGAAGCCTTCCACACCATCCCAGCTGGTTCAGCAGTCAAGTTCATCAAGGGCCTCGTGAGCCGGTTTGGGGTCCCTAATTGCATCATCACCGATAATGGTTTGCAGTTCACCAGCAATCTCTTAAAAACATACTGTGCTAACCTTGGAACGCAGATATGCTATGCTTCGGTGGCACACTCGAGGAGTAAAGGCCAAGCCGAGCGCGCCAACGCAGAGGTACTGAAAGGCCTCAAAACCAGGACCTTCAAGAAGAAGTTGGAGGCCTGCGGTAGGGGCTGGTATGATGAGCTCTAGTCCGTGCTGTGGTCCATCCGCACTACCGCCACCAAGTCGACTGGTGAGACCCCGTTCTTCCTCGTCTACAGAGCAAAGGCGGTCCTCCCTCACGAGGTCAGGCATTGCTCCGTGCGGGTCCTAGTGTTTGTTGAAGCGCAACAAGACACCCTGTGGGGGATGGACCTAGTGCTGGGGGAGGAGCACCGTCGAGAAGCCGCGCTACGAGCAGCAAAATACCAGCAGGCGCTGCGGCGGTATCATTGCCGCAACATCCGCCCCAGGACTCTCGAGGTAGGTGACCTCGTGCTCAGGCGAGTGCTCTCCAGGGAAGGGCTGCACAAGCTCTCACCCATGTGGAAGGACCCGTTCAAGGTTTTACATGTTTCCAGGCCTGGCTCGATGCGCCTGGAACTCAGGAGGGGGTGCCCATCCCAAACGCATGGAACATTCAGCACATCCGGAAGTTCTACCCCTAAAAAAGGCCCAGTGCCTGTGAAGCTCGCCGCCCTAAAAAAGGCCCAGTGCCTGTGAAGAAGGCCCGGTGCCTGTGAAGCTCGCCGCCCTAAAAAAGGCCCAGTGCCTATGAAGAAGGCCCGGTGCCTGTGAAGCTCGCCACCCTAAAAAAGGCCCAAAGCCAATGAAGAAGGCCCGGTGCCTATGAAGCTTGCCGCCCTAAAAATGGCCCAGTGCCTGTGAAGAAGGCCCTGTGCCTGTGAAGCTCGCCGCCCTAAAAAAGGCCCAGTGCCTGTGAAGAAGGCCCGGTGCCTGTGAAGCTCACCGCCCTAAAAGAGGCCCAGTGCCTATGAAGAAGGCCCAGTGCCTGTGAAGCTCGCCGCCCGTGACACTCTCACATAATAATGAGTTGGGGATGTACACGCCCTGGAGTCTCCGGAGTGCCGCCCTTGGGCCTTGGGGGCTCCCGCCCGCGCCCAGTGGAAGCACTTAGCTCCGCATGGTGAGAAGACGTCGAAGACTAGGCTAGGTGCCAGACGTGGCTTTTCATTTGCTTTCTGCAGTTGGCTTGTTCTCCCTTGTTTGAACCCTTATTGAAGTTCCTTCTAGTGTTATTCGCCGTCTTCTGCCCATGTCCACTGTTTTCGGCTTTTGTTTGGCTTGCTCTCTCTCTCTCTCACTCACAACCTCGCGAGGGGGCTGCGTGGGTGCCCTTGTGAGCCCCTTTCTCGCCTAGTCTTTGCAAGGCTCTCGTCCAGGTTCATAGCGGGAGCACCCCTCCCGGTCCGTGCCCCACGAGCATCATGACACAAAGAGTCGGGCCTGAGTCGGCTACCCTCGCGACCAAGGTTTGGAACCTATTCTCCCAACTCATCCTTGCAGGTCTTAAGACGCCCGGCGCGGGCTCGCGCGGGTACCTTGTGAAGCGAAAACTACTACAAACACCCTGAGCTTAGTTGTTCTTACATGCAGGCACATAACCGCAGCACCATAACACAGCACAGGGATGATAAATATAGCACGATAATCATGGATCGTAGTCTGCTGCACGCCCCCACAGGGGTCCACACTTCTTTCTCTCGATGCAGGAAAAGGAGAAAAACAAAATAAAAACAGTGCGCGCCTTGCGAAGAGGATCCGCGTCACCCTCCCGAGCTCAATCAGACTCCGCTTCACACTTCACCAGGGCGAGGCGATGGGACACCCGCTACCGCCCTTGAAGCGTGCGCGGCGACGTGGAGGCCGATCGTGGCCATCGCTGGAGGAGCTGTCACCAGAGGGGGAGCCGCTGAAGCCCGATGAGCTGCGGACGCCGCCAGGAGCGGGTTCGCCTTTGCCCTCGTCCCGACCGTCGCTGAGACCAAGCACCTCGCCGCTGTCATCATCTTCGGGGCAGCACCCAACGCGGCGGCCGTCCTCCCCAAACACCCTCATGTAGAGAGTCGCGTCGCCATCGAACTTGAAGTGGAGGGTGCACCGCCGGCCTAGGCCACGCGTGCGGGCAAACGTCAGCCAGCCCCGGGCCAGGGCCATGTTCCCGGCGACGGAGATCTCCACCGCGACCCATGAGGCCTGGCTGCAGCAGCCATCCTCTTGCAGCCAAAGACAACCAGGGGCAGCAGCCGACAGTTTGCCGATGAAGAAGTGAAGGAGCTGGAGCCAGTTCCCGGCCGGGTTGTCCGACCAAACAACGAACTCCGGCAGCACCTCTGCTGAATGGAAGCGCGGTCGGGGAGGCCGTGCAGCCACGACGCGCCTTCCTCCTCCTCCTAGGCTGCCTCGATACAGGCGACCACCACCGCGCGAAGGGCCACCACCGCGACCACGAGGAGCCGCGATCACTAAAAAAAGACACATCCGTGACATTTTGGGCCGAACGAAAATTTTTTATGTCATACATATGACACTTCTATGACGATAATTGTGACAAAACCCGGTATCATCATAGATGTGGTGGGCTCCTACTTCTATGACAAAAAATCATGACAGAAAATGGGCTTTTCGTCCTGGGCGGGCCGGAGACACACCTGCATGACATTCTTTGGGCCGTCCATGACGGAAAAAATCATGGTAGAAGCAAGGGCGAGGAAAATTTCGGGGAGTTCCTGGCTACGGTGGGTGGTCGGGGGCCGAGCGATGCGCATTTCTCTCGTACACGTACATGCGTGTGTGCGAGGCATTGGCTCTAACTGAACCCAAGCGAGGCGTTGGGCTCTAACTGAACCCGAGCGATTGCACTGCAGGCTACGCATTACTGAACCCGAGCGATCGATCGATGGCTGCTAACTGAACCCGATCGAATGATTCCTTCGCTACTGCAGCTAACTGAAGCTGATCGATGCTGCCTCTCTGGATGAACAGTGAGTGTTGCAGGGGGGTTTGGATGAATAGTGAGCGGTGGGAGTGGATGAACAGGACCCGTGGTGTTGCCTCTGGATGAATAGGACCCCGATCGATCGAGTCGGTTGGGTCTGGATGAACAGGACCTCGTGGAGGGCTGGATGAACAGGACGACCCCGTGGAGGGCTAGATGAACAGTAGACGGTGGAGGGGTGGATGAACAGTAGCCCGTGGAGGGGTGGTTGAACAGGAGCCCGTGGAGAGGGGTGTTCAACAATAGCCACTGGAGTAGCGCGCAGTGGAGGCTGGATGAACAGGAGCCCGTGGATGAACAGTCGCAGGTGGAGGCTGGAGGAGGTTGACGGTGGATGAACAGTAGCCCATGGAGGCTGGAGGAGGTCGACGGTGGAGATGAACAGTATCCCGTGGAGTCCTGTTTTGCGGTATGCCACACCCCTCCCGATGAACGAGACCCCGTTTTGACTGTAGCGCTCCAACACAAGTCTGTTTCGTCCGTTTTGCGGTACGCCACACCCCTCCCGATCAACAGGACCCCCGTTTCGACCGTAGGAGGTCCATTTCGTCCGTTTTGCGGTACGCCACACCCCTCCCGATAAACAGAACCCCTGTTTCGACCGTCGCAGGTCCGTTTCCTCCGTTTTGCGGTACGCTAGACCCCTCCCGATGAACAGGACCCCATTTCGAACGTGGTCGGTCGAACACAAGGCCGTTTCCTCCGTTCTGTGGTACGCCAGGCCTCGTTTCCATCGCCTGTTCCGTCCAAGCCCTCGCGATGAACACGACGACGCATTCCGTTCCGACCCAGCCGGTTGGCTCCCCATGAACACGACGATGATGTTGTTTCTCCGTTCCGACCCATCCATGTACACGAGCCCTGGCCATACGTATATATGCGCGAGTAAGCGTTCGAGACCCCGCCCGTATGTATGTATGTGGCTGTATTTTCTTTCTTGCTCCCTGGCCGCTGTACGTACGTGTACATGCTACGTGCGCACGTCTACTACGACATGTGCGCGCCTCTACATCCACCAGTATGTATGTACACATTCGCAACTATAATGACAACGCTATGTATGCTTTGACCAGGTGGGTCCTGAGGGAGTCCTAGATTAGGGGGTGTCCGGATGGCCGGACTATGACCTTTGCCGGACTCCCGGACTATGAAGATACAAGATTGAAGACTTCGTCCCGTGTCCGGATAGGACTTTCCTTGGCGTGGAAGGCAAGCTTGGCGATACGATATGTAGATCTCCTCCCATTGTAACCGACTCTGTGTAACCCTAGCCCTCTCCGGTGTCTATATAAACCGGAGAGGTTTAGTCCGTAGGACGAACAACAATCATACCATAGGCTAGCTTATAGGGTTTAGCCTCTCCGATCTCGTGGTAGATCAACTCTTGTACTACCCATATCATCAATATTAATCAAGCATGAGTATGGTTTTACCTCCATCGAGAGGGCCCGAACATGGGTAAAAACATCGTGTCCCTTGTCTCCTGTTACCATCCGCCTAGACGCACAGTTCGGGACCCCCTAACCGAGATCCGCCGGTTTTGACACCGACATTGGTGCTTTCATTGAGAGTTCCTCTGTGTCGTCACCTTTAGGCCCGATGGCTTCTCCGATCATCAACAACGATGCGGTCCAGGGTGAGATCTTTCTCCCCGGACAGATCTTTGTATTTGGAGGCTTTGCACTGCCAATTCGCTTGGCCATCCGGAGCAGATCGAAAGCTACGCCCCTGGCCATCAGGTCAGATTTGGAAGTTTGAACTACACGGCTGACATCCGCGAAGACTTGATCTTCGACGAATTCGAGCCACAGCCGAGCGCGTCGCACTACCACGATGGGCATGATCTAGCTCTGCCGCCGGACAGTGCCCAGAAGGCCGCTCAGGTGTCCGCTCCGACCCTTAGCTCAGAGCCGACTGCGCCAATCAGGGATGGATGGTTAGACACCGCCTCAGGGGCTGCAATCTCTATGGCGATCGAGCCAAATACCAGCCTTGTCCTTTGTGAAGCTTGTGACTCCAAGGTGCCAGACTCCTTTCCGGACTCTGAATATTCCGCACCCCTCCCGATCGAACCCAATTGGGCTCCGATCATGGAGTTCACCGCCGCGGACATCTTTCAAACTCGCCCTTTGGCGACATCCTGAATTCACTAAAGTCTCTCTCTTTATCAGGATAGCCCTGGCCGGACTATGGTCGGCAAGATTGGGCCCTGGTTCGGCCAGGCGAGCACCACAGTAGAGAAAGCCGAAAACTGACACTCATGATATAGCGAGAGACTAGTCAACCACTCGATGACTTGCCGGAATCTTTAGGATTCCTCCGCATTAACGAAGGGTCGTTTCTCGGTCAGGCACACACGCGCCCCGAATTCGGGCGAGCGCGGTGCCCCTAGGGGCTATTCAGTAGCCCCAGTGTCAAACTCCTATGGCTAAGTGAAAGTGATAAAGCATTATAGTCTGGTTGCCTAGTTCTCTGCGCTATCACCTCCTTTATAGGACCAATACGTTGGATCAAGTGTGAAAATGCGCCTTCTGCGAACACACCCGCATTATATGCATGGGGGATGAAGCCAACGACTGCCATCTTTCAGGTTATATACACATATACATTAACGGCCGCACAGGAGGTATTCTAATTCTTGAAAGCACAAGTATAAAAAGCTTTTATATTCCATCAAAACATTGTTTTACAATAGCACATGTTATTCGAACACAACATCCCTCGAGCACTGCGTCTCTATTAAACGAGCGCCCTGCAGAACTTCCTCAAAGTAGTGCTTGGCAGGTACTCGGCTTTCGTCCGAATCCTGGGATGCAACAACACTGGCCTTCATCTCCGCCCAGTATGTCTTGACACGGGCAAGAGCCATCTGTGCACCCTCTATGCACGCTGACCTCTTCATTGCATCAATATGCGGCACCGTACCAAGGAACTGTTGCACCAAGCTAAAATAACTCTTCGGCTTGGGCCCTTTCAGCCACAGATGACTCACGACATGCTTCATGGTGAGTCCGGATAACCTGTTCAGCTCCGCCCATGCGGCCAAATGATCGGATACCGAAAGTGGGCGCTTTGGATTGTGGAATTGCGACCAAAAAAGTTCTTCCAATTCATGGTCATCTAGACCCCGGAAGTGTTAGGTCGCGTCCGCGGCACTCGCTGCCAAATCCATATAAGTGTTCGCCGCACTCCACTTCCGATCTAACGGAGCATACTTAGGATCCCCGAACTTCATCCGCAACATATAGGGCTTTCCAGCCGTGATATCTCCGGCCTGATGTAGCTCCTCCTTCATAGCTCTCATTGCAGAGCGAGTGTCCTTGGCCTCGGCGGTGACCTTTTCTAGGTCCTTCTGTGCCACCCTATCTTCTTTTTCAAGAAGCTTACAACGGTCGGCAGCATCCTTCAATTTTACAGCCATCTCGGCCATTTCTTTCTTGCTCTGGCAGTGAGCAGCCTGTTCAGCTTTTCGCTCTTCAACCGCCTTCACGGTAGCCGCATCACTTTTCCTCGCTTGCTCCTTGGCTCGGGCAAGTTCCGCCCGACGGTTCTCCACGGCAGCGGCACCATCTGCATTAAGCACACATGTTATAAGGTACGAGCATCAAGCTCCTCTTACCAGATGTCTTTGGAGACATTACATACCTTGTGCCTCGTCCATCCGCTCATTTACAAGCACGATGTCGGCATCTGCCACGTCAAGTTGCCGCTTTAGCTTGGGAAATTCATCAGTCCAGCTAGCCACCGAACACCTCGCCACCTACATAGGAAATGCGACATATTATACCTGGGATTATGATCCTCTGTGCACTGTAATTTTTGACAACACACAGAGTCTCAGGGGCTACTATCTATACAGGGTGCATTTTATATATGCGGCTCTGTCAAAAGGTACATATTTTCGCGTACCTCAAAACCTATCAGTAAACTCCTGGCGGCCTCGTACAATCCGCTTTCCACGGATGAAATCCTTCTAATCACCGTGTTCATCAACACACGGTGTTCTTCTGAGATAGACGCTCGCCCGAGCAGATCCTTCAGCTCCTCCAACCATGCACCGGAAGGTGCCGGACTAGTCCGAAGACCTTTTTCGAGGTCCGAATTTGGAGAAACCCTCCGAGACGACACCTTGGGGTCGCCCGCCTCGCAAGACGGTACAGCTGGGGGAGGCGTTTCACTCTCCATCATCTCCGGACGAAGATCCCCCGAAGATGAGCTCTGCTGAGAAGGGTTGAGATCCGAACTGCAAAGGTAAAATTTCGGTTATCTTCCTCAGAAATAAAACAGGGATGTCACTCACTTTAAAAACCCCTCTCTTTACTTACGGCTCGGTGGAGAGCTGATCCCCTTGGGGGCGCAATGTGGCCGGGGCACTCTCCGGCGCCGGACCCTCTGATGAAGATTTCTTCCCTCGCTTTGAGGCCATCGCCTTCGGGTCTTCAGAGGCGGTCCTTTTCTTTCCATGGTTAGGGGAATTCTCGATTCCTCCCTTCCTGACAGCCTCCTTCGCGGAGGCGGTAGCTTCTTGGTTCCCCTCTTCGCCTTCTTCCAAAGGCGCAATCTCCAGCATCCTGGTCAACACGGGATCCCGCGTAGTCTCAGGGAGGGGGGCCGGACACCTGATAAGCTTTGCTTTCGCTATCCACTCCTGTTCAAAGGATAGCTCTTTTAAAGGGCAATTTTATGATAAACATACGGGTAGCGTGTCCGGGTACAGGGCTACTTACTTGAGTGTCTGGGCGATTGCAGCTCAGACCTGTGTCCTCGGACGAGTCCGGACACATTGCTTGTGATTCAAAGAACAATTTATACGTCTCCATGGGCGTCGTGCCCATAAAATGTTGGAGGACTCGCGGTCCCTCCGGATTAAATTCCGACAGGCGAAGAGGGCGACGTTTGTAGGGCAGTATGCGACGAATCAGCATAACCTGCGCCACTACGGCCAAATTGATATCTCTTTCTAGGAGATCTCGAATGCGGCCCTGCTGCAAAGGCACGTCCTTGGACGGTCCCCAGTTAAGCCCTTTATTGACCCATGATGCTAGCCGTGGTGGGGGTCTCGAGCGAAAAGCAGGTGGCGCTGTCCATGTGGTGCCCCTGGGAGCTGTGATGTAAAACCACTCTCGTTGCCATAAGCCGAACTCCTCTTGGAAAGAGCCCTCGGGCCATGGAGCATTGGCAATCTTGCTTATAAGAGCACCTCCGCACTCTGCGTGCTGCCCCTCGATTATCTTCGGTTCTACCTTGAAGGTCTTAAGCCACAGTCCGAAGTGAGGAGTAATATGGAGGAAGGCCTCACACACGACAATGAATGATGAGATTTGGAGGATGGACTCCGAAGCTAAGTCGTCAAATTCCAGCCCGTAATAAAACATGAGCCCCCTCACGAAGGGATCAATCGGGAAGCCGAGTCCCCGAAGGAAGTGAGATGTGAACACCACGCTCTCACCGGGCTGGGGAGTGGGGATAGCCTACCCTGGAGCAGTCATCCTATGCGAGATTTCGCCGGTTAGATACCTGGCATCTCTCAGCTTTCACACGTCTTCTTCCGTAATGGAGGAAGGCGTCCACCGGCCTTGGAGGTCGGAGCCGGACATCATCGAAGGTCCGAAGCGCCTGAATCTGGAGCTTTGGGTGTTGGAACTCGAGGCGAGAGGCGGATTTGATGGGATTGAAAGAAAGGAGTCGAGCCTTGGTCTCTTTATAAAAGGGTTTGAATACCAAGAGCCCTCCCCATGACCATCTGGGATTCACTTTCAATTAAGAAGTCATACCCATGGCACGGTTGGGTTACCCACACCCGTATTGATGAGAATCCCGGAATAAGGGGACACGATCTCTGCTTTGACAAGACGTGCCAAGGAAACTGCCTCGCTAAACACGCTGAGGTGAGACAGTAAAATGATTCGAATAAAGGCTTGGCTGTGGCATGATGTCACGCTACGGAATATGTCAGCAGATTATATTTGTGCGAATATTATTCTCTCTACGGTGGTATGTCGAAACTATTTTGCAGAGCCGGACACTATCCTTGTGTTCAACATCTTCTATGAAGTATTCGGAGGAGGAACCGGCCTTGCAATGTTGAAGACAATTTGCGCGCCGGACTCCTCGTCATTGAAGCATGGTTCAGGGGCTACCGAGGGAGTCCTGGATTAGGGGGTGTCTGGATTGCCGGACTATGACCTTTTGCCGGACTCCCGGACTATGAACATACAAGATTGAAGACTTCGTCCCGTGTCCGGATAGGACTTTCCTTGGGGTGGAAGGCAAGCTTGGCGATACGATATGTAGATCTCCTCCCATTGTAACCAACTCTGTAACCCTAGCCCTCTCCGGTGTCTATATAAACCGGAGACGTTTAGTCCATAGGACGAACAACACTCATACCATAGGCTAGCTTCTAGGGTTTAGCCTCTCCGATCTCGTGGTAGATCAACTCTTGTACTACCCATGTCATCAATATTAATCAAGAAGGAGTAGGGTTTTACCTCCATCGAGAGGGCCCAAACCTGGGTAAAAAAATTGTGTCCCTTGTCTCCTGTTACCATCTCCCTACACGCATAGTTCGGGACCCCCTACCCGAGATCCGCCGGTTTTGACACCGATAGGTCCCGACTGTCACGCACTTCCTTGCATGCGAAGATGTAGCTGGTGGGTCCCAGCAGTCAGGGGGGCGAATCGTTTTTTTCGGATGCACTTCCTTGCATGCGAAGATGTAGCTGGTGGGTCCCAGTAGTCAGGGGGGCGAATCGTTTTTTTTTGCACGGACGCACTTCCTTGCGTAAGAAGATGTAGCTGGTGGGTCCCAGCAGTCAGGGGGGAAACGTTTTTTTCGTGAAATACGGTGGCCCGTCCGATGGGTCCCTGCTGTTAGGTGGAAGTATCATTATTTTCCGCGTAATTAGGAGGCACTTCCTTGCTGCGACCATGGACCCAGTTGTCAGCCTCTCCACGTACAGTCCATGTCCGATGGAAGTCATTCCTTGACCATGTTGACCATGCCGCGCCAAGAGCACGAGGGCGGTGGATGACGGTGAGGCCTAGGAAGGGGATGACGCGGAGCCGGGGAAGACGCGGCAGTGCATGCCCACGCGGGGAGGAGTACGAGGGTCCATTGGTCCGGCTGCGGTGTGAGGCTGCCGTCGCCGCAGAATAACAGGGCGCGTGGGTGAGTAGAGGGATGGCCTGGCCAGCGGTGGGAGTAGTAGGAGGCGGTGAGGCCTCCGCGACATCACAGCAAGCCACGGGAGGCAGGAGCATGCGGCACGACCGGCGCTGCTTTGGGCGGCTAGAGCAAGAAGACCAGAGGTTGAAGAAGCACTATGGCCATTGGATGGACATCGTACGGCCAGTCGAGCTAGAATCGTGCATATTGACTAAGTTTACAAAGCCCTCCATCCCCATCAACTTTGTAGGCCCACTATATTGGGTCCCAGCTAGCAGGGGGAGTATTCATTTTTTTGTGCGTAATAAGGAGGCACTTCCTTGCGTGCGAAGATATAGCTGGTGGGTCCGAGCTGTCAGCGGTGGTAACATTTTTTTCACGAAATACAGAGGCCCTTTCGGTGGGTCCCAGATGTTAGGTGGAGGAATCATTATTTTGCACGTAATAAGGAGGCATTTCCTCGCGTGCGACCATGGACCCAGCTGTCAGCCTTTCCACGTACAGTCCACTTCAGATGCATGTCGGTCGTTGACCACATTGACCATGCCATGTCGAGAGCACCAGGGCGGTGGACGACGACGAGGCCTAGGAAGGGAATGACACGGAGCTTGGGAAGACTCGGCAGTTGTTTCCCACGCGGAGGGGAGTAGGACTGTACGAGGGTTTACTAGTTCGTCTGCCGTCGCCGGAGAATAACAGCAGATGTGGGTGAGTAGAGGGATGGCTAGCCCAACGATGGGAGTATGATGGGGCCGTGAGGCCTGCGCGGTAGCACAACCGGCCGCGGGGAGGAGGGAGCAGGCAGTCCCGCCGGCGCTTGTTTGAGCGGGTGGAGCAGGAAGAGTAGAGATTGAAGAAGCACGACGGCCGTTGGATGGACATCCAACAGTCACTGTTTATGCGTCAACCTTTTTTTAGGAAAGCCTCAAATCTGTGGAAAACATCATACATCCCATCTGCCATTATTTCAAATAATTTACATCCTATTTGCTAATTCTTATAGGTTTTTTGGAGCCCGTATTCTTTTTGTTAGCATTACATCCCACATTGTGGCCACGGTTAAAAAAATATACGAAATTTTGCATAAGTATGTGCGGTCTGAACTGTTTTTAATCCTAAAATTTCGAGTCACATTCAGACTGATATTAAAAATAAATGTATATCCATATAAAATCCAAAAAAATGTCCATGCATAAAAATCAATGCAATTTAAAATCTCAAAATTAAAAAAAGATATTTGAAACTAATTACCGGTTTGATGTGTTTTAAAAATGTACAGCCCATTTCTAATTACTGATAGGCCATTTTCTCTGCCAGCCGAATGAAGATCTCCTCGTCTTGAAAGAAGATTTGCAGCCCAACAGGCCTGATAAAGCGACTTACTTGACAAATCACAAAAAAACTGGGCTAGCCATTTTCAGAAAGAAAAAAACTACTGGGCTGGTCTGTGGTAAAGATAAAAGAAAAGACTGTCTAGACAGGCCAGAGTGTCCCGCACAGCCCAGTTGACACTCTGCTTCCTTCTCAAAAACAAATTAGATAAATGTCACTCCAATTAGGGCGATTCATAAAAATGCAACTGCAATTTTTGCAAACTTTGAAAAACGCCACTTCAGTTTGCAAACTTTGAAAAACGCCACTCCAGACTTCAAAAATGCCACTAGAAATGGCATGAAATGGCATTTTTCAAAGTTTGGAAATTGCAGTGGCATTTCTCGGAAACACCAGAATTGGAGTGGCATTTATCAAATTAACCCCAAAACAAAAATAATTGGGCGAGCTGTTGGGTCCCTGGTGTCAGCCGCTTGTTGTGCAATTCTCTCGTTTATTGACTACGTTGACAATGGCATGGGACCCAGATGTCAGAAATTCACTAGGAGGAGCCATTCTTTTATTGGCTTGAAATAAGGAGGCACTTGCTTGCGTACTGCCATGACCTTGGCGGGTCCCTGCTGTCATCCTCTCCACGTACAATCATCTCCTGATTGTGTACGCGTCAACTTGGTAGGCCCACAAGTCAGCCTCTAAACCCGTGGAGGACAAATACAACCCATTTAAAAAAATAACAGAACATTCCATACGTTCAAACGGAAAGTTCAACATTCATAGCAAAGTAACAGGCCTGATCCACATATAGAGTACTGAACTTCCATGTTGACAACCATCATAGCCAAGTTAACTATCTACTCCCACTAATACTCTAGTAACGTACAAGTACTAACTTACTCTTAGCTAACTAGACGATGCCGGTCGCCATTTGTGGTACCCGCTAAACACAGGCACCGGCGTCCTGCGCCTCGCCTCAGACTTGCAAGAGGTGCGATAGGGCGCGTTGCTTGCGGGCGTTGGCCCTTTCCATGCCGGCGTGGTCCATCGAAGCTTCAGCTTACAAGCGGGAAACCCACTTGACGAGTTGGTAGTAAAAATCGGCGTCGCGAACGCGTGCATCAGCCTCCAGGGCTATTTGCCGGGCGCCAGCCTCCATGTAGTCGGCCCAGTTGCGTGCGCTCTGCTCGCGACTCAAAGCGTCGGTGCGCTATTGCTCCATGTCCCGCTGGCGGCGCAAATTGGCGATACGTTGCTCCTCCGCCTGGCGGTCACGCTCCAACAACTCCTGCTCCTCCGCCAAGCGGTCGTGCTCCAACAACTCTTCGATCTCCGCATTGCCATCTAAAGACAGATAGAATGCCTCCTCCCTCCGTCTGCCATCTGGTGAAAAACCGAACACATGTTCCGGCGGTGACCTCCTCCGGCATCCCTACCGTGGATGGGCGGGGGCATGGAGGACGTGGCGAGCGACGTCGGGCCAGTGGGGGCTTATGAGGATATGGCGAGTTGGGTCCCGATGCCACCGGAGAAGGCCGGGAAACAGTGCTTATAGGAGGAAGGTAGCGCGACGGTCATCGGAATTCAATGCATAATGGCTTAGCGCGCCAACTTGCCGTGGAAAACTAGAGAAACTGGAATTATGATTGTGCCGTCCCGTCCCATCTGGGGTGCACGCTGGCATGGCGGTCTAACGAGTGCACTCAAATCATCTCCCTCCTTGTCAATAATGATTCCACAGATTTAAAAAGCCCGCAACAATTAAAGCACATCTTTTTTCACATCAGTTAGCTGCCTTAATTACGGCCGGCTGCATGCAGGCACTCAGAATCGCTCGCAGCCAGTACACGGAGCAGCATGCAACGAGTCGCAGTCGAGGGCACGCATGCAACCACTTAAATCACTGGAATTAATTAGGCTTAAACTTCTGCATGCTGCTAATTATTACCATGCCTTGGTCTTGCTGCTTTGCTCACGAGACTAATAAACCCGGACGGAGGGAGTACCTTGGTTGGTGAGAGGTTTGAATTAAGCCCTACAAACCGGAAAGGAGGTAGTAGTACGTGCGTGATCCGCTATTTATTCATGTAGGATCGAGTAGGTTGTTTCTTGAATTGAACCCTGCAAACCGGAAAGAAGGTAGTACGTGCGTGATCCGCTATTTATCCGTGTAGGATCAAGTAGGTAGGATAGTGTAGCTTGTCAGTTTCTTCAGAGGTAGGCATTTTTATTCAAAAAACTACCACTTCGGATCTTGCGTCGCAAATAAAACTGCTAGGAGCGCATTAGTAGGCTAGCTAGTGATCGATCGGTAACTTGTAAACACTGAGCGAACAGAAATAAGTAACTATTAATGCATCTCAATGATTCACAGATCATATACAAATATGTAGCTCCAAAAGCAAAGATCAGCCACTTCGGATCTTGCGTCGCTACTAAAACTAACTAGTACGATTCCCATACATAAGATCAACATGTTAATGCATCTCAATGCACAGATCATACAAATATGTAGCTCCAAAAGCAAAGATCTAGAAAAAACATATGTTCTTCCTACTAACATGGATGCTTCTCTTGGCCAACATTCAGTACAGACTGGAAGACAAATTTGTTTGTGAAGTCTACAATTCCTCTTACAAACGTAAGTGGTTTCACCAACAGCTGGAACCATGAGAATGAACCACACATGATGGAGGAACATCCACTGCAATATGATTTGGTCTTCTCTCGATCACACCGCGAGACTATTTTCTGAATACAAACTTTAACTTAGGCAAAATGATGCCCATTGTATAATCATACCAAAGCAATGAAGCACCTTGTGTTGGCCAATAAATAGTACATTACTACTTTTCTACAGTCCATGAAGTGACTATCCAATCTTTCTGTGTCTATTTTCAAATGGCACTGCATGCAGTGACTATACTATTCTCTTGTGCAGTTCAACCAAAATTGGGAACACTTTGTTTGTTTGCCAAATAGCAACGGGCAGACATCTCTGTCTGCACAAATATCAAGCAGCTAGTAAACATATACCACACCATGTATTTTCTGTTTAAACATGTCTCTTCCGCTTAGCATCTGTCATGTTCTGCACTAGACAATCTGATAAAGTTATGTTTTGGCCTGGACAATTTCATACTGAATTGATTTGCTGGTTCAGAGCATAAATATAGCACCTATTCTTCATCAGACCAAGGATATCCATGTTCGCAGTGATGGAAGAGGTGAAATCGATACAACCGAAATTGAGCATCCCATCATTGAATCATGTCCTGCACCTCCAATGTAGGTCCACCCTGCCAATAAATTCACATGCAAACCACTAGTATTACTATCTAATGATAGTACAAAAGAGTAGCAAGATAGTAGCAAACCATGTGCCTTCATAATGAACAGCTCATAGTGCCACCAATTGGATATAAAGGTTTGGAAAAAAACATGCTCCTAATGTTGAACCAGTTGGACTTTTTGTGCAGTTCCACTAAAATCGAGCATCCCTGTTTGCATACATATTGAAAGTGTGATTACTATAAAAGTGGCACTAGTTTAAGCATAGACTCACAAATATAAGCATTTCAATTTCTTAATGGGAAAAGGTAGCAAGACTGTTTCTAACCACCTGTTTGAAGGAATAAATCAAGCAACAGCGCCTGATGTCAGGAAGGCATACATAGTTTTTTCTGAAAAGTTGAGCCATTCCTGACCTTTCCTCTTCTTTTAAGCATATTTTGTGCAGTTCAACTAAAATAAAATGCCATCACCGCCTTGACAATTCGGTGACACTGTACAAAAGGAAATGACTTAACATTAACTCATGATGTTAGGTATGTAGTCGACAGGCATTAGAGACAAACATACAGACCTCCTCCGATAACATAATGAACATTAATTTTAACAAAGGTGTGACTAGCTTTACCGGGATAATTTGAGTGAACTCTACACCCTTTGTTCCTTAATATAAGACGTTTTCGCAGTTCAATTTAAAGTACCCAAACATCTAGTATTTAGAAAAACGGGTAGTAGTTTTCTTGAGCACATATCTGGGAAAGCTTGCCACACTTTATTTATGTCCATACGCTAATGCAACACTAGTCGAATACTACAAATATACACTAATCCAGTGGCCAGTGCAACAGTAGAGTAGTTAGTTTATTACAGGGTACAGTATAATGGTTTTACTGAACAGATTTCAATAAACTCTAGCACTCGAAGATTTCTATAAGAATTAACAATACAAAATGTAAAGGTAACAAGTTTCAGCATTGGTATACTAGTTGTGCATGAGCATTAAATCTCATACAAAAGTCTAAAGGTAACTAGCATTATTAACTAATGACATTATAAAAAAATTGCAAACCATGTACCTCCAAGGTAAATATCATTTCGAACTCGGGGGAACATAAAAAATTGCTCCAAGGTAAGCATTTACCTCCAAGGAATATCATTTCAAACTCCATGGTAAGCATTAACAGTGCAAAAATCTAAAGGTAGTAACAAGTTTCATCGTTGGTATACTAGCTGTGCAACAGCATCAGAATGCCTTAGATGAAAAATCTTTAATGCATCCACAATCAATAGCTAACCCTGAAATAATCCAATGACATTAAATGACATTGCTTAAATTTATCGGTGGCATTAGACTGAGAGCGGCATTAGTTAAATGTGGCATCACTTTAGCAATAGCATTGCTTGACTTGACTGTTGGTGTTATACTAATAGCAAAAAAAGTGGCAATAAGAGCATGGGAGGCCCATTCGGATAGTGGGCGCACCAGTATGATGTACCTCCACGGACGCAGAGTGCTGAGGGGGGTATGGTTGCCCAGAGCAACAAATATCCAGGAAGCATATGTGGATTATGTCCCATTTTTGTTCTCTTTAGCCACCTTTTTCCTATGTGAGGACAACAAACCGATCGACCTAGTCATTCTCTATTGCGTTGTCATGCCTTTCTACCCTTCTTCAACCAATAGACACGATACTCGTTCCTTAGCTACTGATTTCCCCCTTTTCAACCTAGATGCGGGTTCGATGCCTACTCTCTTGGACAGTACAGTCTCCCTTCCTTTCCTTATTCAACCCAGACATGGATTAGTCTGCATGAAGTAGGGTTTCCTTTAATAGTGCAAATTATGGTTTTCGTCTGCGTGGCCAACAGAGCAGAGGATAGCAAATTGGGAAGATGGTGGCCACATGCAATGACGTGGCAGATGGGGTAATAGAACAAGGGTATGGTTCGAAAAGAGGAAGCATACCTGAGGGTCGGCAGGAAGTGGCTTTGCTCGTGGTCGTCGTCCTCCGCACACACTACGGCAGCGAGCTTGGGGACGAAGGCCATCCCGCACGGGCGCTAGGTCTGAGAGGACGGCCTTGCCGTTAGTGCGTGACCTCGCTCGCCGACGATGCGTGCGTCAACGCTACACGTCCTTTTCTTCCGCGGTGGATCTGTGACCACCGGTGAGGAGGGAGAGAGAGGCCATATTTTTTAGATCTGGAGAGAGGGTGGTATCGGTGTCAAAACCGGCGGATCTCGTGTAGGGGGTCCCGCATTGTGCGTCTAAGGCTAATGGTAACAGGAGACTGGGGACACGATGTTTACCCAGGTTCGGGCCCTCTCGATGGAGGTAATACCCTACTTCCTGTTTGATTGATCTTGATGATATGAGTATTACAAGAGTTGATCTACCACAAGATCAGATAGGCTAAACCCTAGAAGCTAGCCTATGGTATGATTGTCGATGATGATCGTGAGTCCTACAAACTAAACCCTCTGGTTTATATAGACACCGGAGGGGGCTAGGGTTACACAAGGTCGGTTTACAGAGAAGGAGATCTACATCCGAATTGCCAAGCTTGCCTTCCATGCCAAGGAGAGTCCCATCCGGACACGGGACGAAGTCTTCTATCTTGTACCTTGATGGTCCAACAGTCCGGCCAAAGTATATAGTCCGGCAGTCCGGATACCCCCTTATCTAGGACTCCCTGAGTAGCCCCTGAACTAGGCTTCAATGATGATGAGTTCGGCGCGTAGATTGTCTTTAGCATTGCGAGGCGGGTTCCATCTCCGAATACTCCAAGATAAATTCTGAACACAAGGACCGTGTCCGGCTCTGCAAGATAACATTCCATATACCACCGTAGAGAGAATAATAATAATCCACGAATCTAATCTGCTGACAATTCTTTGAAAAGTGACATCATGCTACGGTCCGGTTTTTATTCGAAACGTTTTCTTCAACCTGCTTCCGCACACATCGGCGGTTCCTTTGGCATGTCTTGTCAAAGCAGAGATCGTGTCCCCTTATCGCGGGGTCCTCTTCAATACGGGCGTGGGTAACCTAACCGTACCATCAATTACGGTAAGTGGGGAATGAGCAGACTCCGTTCGGCAAGCGGGGAGGCGTAAAGTTTTGTCGCCATTATAAAGGGGAAGGGTCTACTCCTTTATACCCACGCCTTCCTCTGCTTCCGCTCGCCCCTTTCCTTTCATCTGAGCCCTAGCGCCCAAGCTTTCATCCCTCCCACCAAAAAGGTCTTCCGAAAATGTCCGGATCTGGAGCAGGAGGCAAGTGGATGGCCTCCTCCGTCCAGGAGAAGGATATCAAAAAGCTGCAGGCGGCCGGATATCTGGCCAAGAAAATTGGCCACCGTCTTCAACGGCGGGACAGATTTCCCCCACTCCGAAGCCCCGCGAGAGAGTTGCTTTCCTCCCTCATTTCGTCTATGGGCTCGGGTTTCCCCTCCACCCTTTTGTTCGCGACATCATGTATTACTATGGGATTGATTTTCATGATCTATCCCCCAATTCCTTCCTCAACATCTCGACATTTTCATCATGTGTGAGGCCTTTCTACGAATCTCGCCGCACTTCGGGCCGTGGCTCAAGATCTTCAATGTGAAGCCCAAAGTGGTGAGCGGCGAACATGCCGAGTGCGGAGGCGCCACCATGAGCAGGATGCCCAAGGTCACATGGCCGACGGGTACTTTCAACGACTCCGTCAAGGAGTGGCAGCAACAGTGGTTTTATATCACTGAGCCACGCGGCAAAAAGTGGGCCGCTGCTCTTGAGTTTCGATCTGTAGCCCCTTTGCGGCTCACATCTTGGCCCAAGAAGGGCATAAACTGGTCATCATCCGATGAACTGTCAGTGGTCCAGGCGCGCGTCAAAGTTATGGAGGACGAGGCCATCAGGCTCGTTGACGTGGTCCAGGTGATGCTGGTCCGCCTGATACTTCCTTGCCAGCACAGAGGCTGTGATTTGTGGGAGTATGACCCGGCCAAGCACCAGACCTTGCGGGAGCTATTCGGCTCCTCGCACAAGGACATCTGGAAGGTGCTCTTCAAGTCCGGTAAACCGCGGCCGGACTCTGCTGCGGACCGCGGGTTCCGATTGTCCCACCCTGCCAGTCCGGTAAGTTGTCATCACATCTTGGTCATTAATATGCCCCGAAGGGGATATTTCTTTTAACGTGTCCTTCCATGATCGCTTCAGGAATGGACGAAGGTGGCAGAGCGGATTCATTGTCCGGCCCAGCTGCTGGAAGAACCGGCGGGACCTCTTATGACAAAGATGTTGGTCCCAGCGCCTTACAAGGCGCCGAAGAAAGAGGCCAACATGTAGGCCATGGAGACCAGGAGCGGTCTCCGTCGTCGGGGTGCTTCGGACATGAAGTCCAAATACTCCAGCGACCCTCCCTCCTCCGGAGAGAATGAGGAGGAGGAAGAGGATGAGGATGAGGAGGAGGCGGGAGAAGAGCCCGAGTCCCTTACGAGGGGGAGGAAGAAAAGGGCAGCCTCCTCATCCTTAGAGGCAGATTCTCCTAAGAGGGGAAGAACATCCGTCCCCGAGGCGTCCACCACGGCTACCGACAGTAGCCCGGAGTGGGATCCCAGGGCCCAGCCCCTGGTAAAATCGTAAGTGCACGAAATCCGGACACATCCATGCATCCAGAATTTATTAGAATGCTGTTTTTTGATTTGCACCATACTTTTTACAGTCCGGCGAGGTCTCCGGCCCAACAGGACTCATCAGAGGACTCGTTGAGTTCTGATGCTTTGCAGAGCGAGACCCCTCCTAGGGCCCCTTCCCCGAATCCTGGTCGTGACACCGAGGTGTCGTCAAAAAAGGACTTGAGTCAGGGGGGCCCACTTTGGGGGCCGGATGCACGGGAGCGGCGGTTCCCATGAATATCAACGGCGGGGGCGGTCATGGATCCGGACCACAGCCGAACACAGTCCTGGAGGCCCGGAAGGCTCTGAGATCGGGCAAGTTGCCCCTTGTGACTGGAGGGGGCGATACGCCTGCGACCTCCGTCCAACCAAAGGCATCAGGCGGCCTATCGACAGCACTGGAGAGTGCGTCCATTATTGATGAACACCGCGCCCTTATGGGCATGGTGATAGAAAAGATTCAGGCCACCGAGAGCGGACTGAATGAATCCTGCATTAGCCTGATAAAAGGCTTGGAGGTATGTTGTAAAAGATAGTCATAGCATAGATAGTAGCCCCTGATACACTGTTCGGAGAGGACAGGAACCGGACAGGGGATCAACTTCCCGTCCGCAGAAGACTTAGCTAATGACACATATATATTTTTTATGAATCAGATGTCTGCAGCGACTGCCTGTTCTCATGCCGCGGAAGTGTCCGGACTCAAGAAGAGTCTGGCGCTTACCGAAGAGGAACTCGGTCGAGTGAAGAAGCAGTTGGAGGATAGGCAAGGTATGTTTTGAAACTTTTTAGTAAGTTTTTAGCACAAGTAAGTAGTTGTGACTATCTTTAAAGTATATATATCACGCTCTCCAGGGGCGAATGTCGAAGTGGAGGCTCTCAAGAAGGATGTTGCCTTGGCCGAAAATAAAGCGGCTGGAGAACGGGCTCTCTGTGAGAAACACGAGGCAAGGGTCGTGGAAGCTGAACAGGAGCTTCAGGAGGCCATGGGCAGAAACGAGAGCTTGGGGCAGAGCCTTTCATTGAAGGAATCCGAACTCGCCCAAGCTCTCCAGGCCGCAAAGGAGGCTCGGGAGGAAGCCCAGGTTGCGCTGAAAGATATCCAGGAGGCGCGGAAGATTGCGGCTAGTAAGGGGGGGGTTATTTTCAAGGTGCCTTACGCTTTAGCAGGGAAGATTCACGGTGACCCATTGAACCCTAATTTTTTCAGGAGCATTCATGGATTTGCTGCGCAGCATATCTAATGCTGCCCAATTCTGCCGAGCTGAGAAGAAGGAAACTGCGGAGAAGCTCTTCTGGTCGCAGTATTTGGCGCCAAACTATCTGGTGCCGTTTGTCGATCCACTAAAATAGCTGATCGAACTACATCAGACGGCCAAACTAGCCATCAAGGATTTGGTTATTCAGCTGTGGCCCGCCGAGCCCATACCGAGCAGCTACTTTGTGCTCGTAAAGCGGATTGGGAGAGCCTGCCCTCGGCTGGACGTCATTAAGCGATCAGTGTGCATAGAAGGGGCACGAATGGCTTTCGCCCATGCAAAAGTGCACTGGGGGAAGCTTGATGCTGAGAAGCTGATGACCGAGGGGCCGCCGGAGGGGAAGGAGCACCGCAAGCCCGAACTGTATTATGATGGTGTCCTGAAAGGCGCCCGCCTCGTGGCCGAGGAATGTATGAAAGACATTACTTTTCCCTGAAAGGAGTTATGCTATCCTTTGTAAGGCAAGACAGAGTCACTTATATGTAAGTGCCTGTTTATGTTTAAATTTTATTCCTGCGCGGCCGTTTAATATGTTAGTCTTGAGAGTTGGCCAGTCGTCGGCTTCCGCCCCCACACAGGAACTACGGGGGTGTTCGGGATAAACCTGAACACTCTTTATCCCATTCTTGGGTCCATGAAGGAGGTGTTCAGCACAGCGAACCAGGCAATCGGACTATAAGGCTTTAGTACTCTCACTTAGCCATAGGATTTCGAGTATGGGCGACGCAGCCCCTGGTGTTCGGAAGACCACACGGGGGGCTCTAATAGCGCCTGATCGGTGGACCGATCCCTCGCACGCTGCATTTTATTATGTCATTATGTGGAATAAATCCTTTAAGATTTGACAACCTCTCAAACAGCTGACCAGCTCTAGCCTTATCATGACAGTAGGTTTTCGGCTTTCTCTACTGAGGTGTTCATCCGGCAGAGCCGGGACACAATCGCGGTAGTTCTCCCAGCGCTACCTTAGCCGATATTACGGAACGTAAGGTACCAAAACATGGGAGCCGGGCAAACCCAACCAATGACCCAAGACATGATTCGGAGCTGCTGCATATAATGCTATAAGTTTGGTGTGTCAGACGACCGAGAAGGTGTTCGGACTTTAGACACCATAGCACGGGTGCGAAGAAGCCCCCTGACGTTCGAAGGCCTAACAAAATGTTCGGATGCCGTTATGACAAAATGTCGTTGAAAAATAGCAGATAAGCGTCAAATGACTCCACATGCTACATTTAAGTAATACGTCTATGCGTACGTGTACGGTGCATGTTATAAAAGAGAGGCATGACGGCAGAACCTGTTGGGGCCGGGAGGTGGTTGGTTGTGCGTGGGTCTGGAGGAATATCCGGATTGTGTTCAGGTGGGGTGGACATACCCCCTGTATGCGTCCAAGCTGATTCCAAGCCGCCAGTCCAGTTGTGCGCGAGGGTGAACCTGCAAATAGTGCTTTAAGAGGCATGTGTGAGCATCGGCTGAGCCGTGGATGTCATCCGTCCAGCTTATGTTGAAGGGTCTGCATGGGCTATGATCGATTAGGTTGGGGTATCCTGAAGTAGTTAGGACTCCCTTGTTGGTGTTCGGGAGTTCGCCTGTCGAATTTAGGTTTGATTGAAGAAACCGTGACTCGCTGCTTTAGTGAATAAAGTAGCCGAATATTCTTCGGCGCCAAGACAAAGCTCGGTTTTGACCGCAATTGTGATGTCGTCACGCGGGTCTGGGGTGATAATGCGTTGAATCACAGAGTGTCCTGGCGATGCTGAATAGCTACCGCCTAGAGGTATAAGACCGACAGTTGGTATGACATTTTTGTTTATCCGGAGGCCATCTCCGGGGTGGTGGGGCCTAGGTGGCCTTTACGCCTATGTGTGACACTCTAAAATGAGTTGTTTTATGGGGCCTGATCCTCGAGTGATCGGTCCCTGGACATAGTAATCTGGGCTGCTTTCCCCGGTACTTCTTCATGCTCCTTACGGCGCCAGCCTGCCGATTTGTTTAAAGACCCAGCATTCTCTATTTGTATGATTGGCTTCTGCTCCTGGGGTACCATGGATTTGACATGGCCGATCAAGTATGCGGTTCAAGCTGGAGGGGCCCGGATTAAGATGTTGAAATCTTTTCTCCCTCTCAACAGTTTGAGGGTTACGGGCTCCTGTGTTGATCGACGTTGTCGTAGTGTGCTGTTGGCGGGGTGTAGACCTGCATTTGGTTTTCAGTGCTGCCTCCTCAAACTGAGGTAGTAGCCTACGTCTTGGGTAGTATTTTGTTCGGCACTCGAGTCCGTATTCTTTGGCTTCCACGGCCTTAGTCCGTTTGTCTGCGAGCAGATCTTGGTGAGCTTGGAGCTGCTGTTGCTTCTTCTTCAGGCTTCGTGCAGTGGCTATAAGCCTGCGCTTGAAGCACTCCTGCTCTATGGGATCCTCTGGTACGCCGAATTCGTCGTCACCGAGGCTCACCTCGTCTTTGGAGGGACGCGTGTAGTTATCGTCCTCCAAGTATCCATCTGTTGCCTGTTCATCTGGGCTAGCCAGCTCGTGTTCCTATTCAGCTTGCTCGAGGTTGGGTTGATCAGGATCGTATTCCTCTTCGGCACCATCTGGCTTTTCTTCCCTAGTGTCGGTATTGTTGTGGTGAGGCTTGGAGCGGCGCCGATGACCCCCGTATTTTGGTTTCTTCCCCGAGGGGTTATCTTTCGTTACCTCATTGCCCTTGGTTTCTTTGGGGGTATCCACCATGTATATATCATGTGGAGAGGTGGCAGTCCAGCGCCCTGTGGGCGGTGGTTCCTGTTCTGCTCCCGCATCGTCGTCTATACCATCGATGTCTTCGAAGTCGAAGTTAAGCACATCGGTCAAATCATCGACCGTGGCTATTAAGTGGGTGGTGGATGGGAAACGGATTTCTTCATCGCCAGCTTCCCACTCGAGCCGGACATAGTTTGGCCAGGGGTCTCCTAACAAAAAGAGATACCTTAAAGAGTCTAGCACGTCTCCGAAGGGTGAGTGCTCAAAGATATCCGCGACGATGAACTCCATGACTGGAGCCTAGTTAGATTCAATGGGCACAGACGCGCACGGCCCGGGACACACAGTCGGAGGTGAGTCCGAGGGTCTGGAGACACAGATCCCTTTAGGAGAGGAGTCTGTGTTCGGCTCCAACACCGAGGAGTGTGCGGCCTCTGGGGTGAGGTCCATCCACCCGTCCTTGGAAGGCGCGATCCGCTCTGGAGCGAAGTCCGGAGCGGTAGCAGGTGCGATATTTCGAATACTGTCCGACTACCAATCTAGGTCGTGCACGTCGTGATTGTTCGGCGCTCCTAACGCAGGCCCAAGTCCGTCGAAGATCAAGACTCCACGGATGTCAGCGGTGTAGTTTAGGTTTCTGAACCTGACCTGATGGACGGGGGCGTAGCTATCGATCTGCTCCAGATGGCCAAGCGAATTGGCCCGCAGTGCGAAACCGCCAAACACGAAGATCTGTCTGGGGAGAAAAGTCTCACCCGGGACAACATGATTGGAGGTTGGAGAAGCCATCTAACCTTGTAGCGATGGCACAGAGGAACTCTCAATGAAAGCACCAATGTCAGTGTCAAAACCGGCGGATCTCGGGTAGGGGTCCCGAACTGTGCGTCTAAGGCTAATGGTAACCGGAGACTGGGGACACGATGTTTACCCAGGTTCTGGCCCTCTCAATGGAGGTAATACCCTACTTCCTGCTTGATTGATCTTGATGATATGAGTATTACAAGAGTTGATCTACCACGACATCAGAGAGGCTAAACCCTAGAAGCTAGCCTATGGTATGATTGTCGATGATGATCTTGAGTCCTACGGACTAAACCCTCCGGTTTATATAGACACCGGAGGGGGCTAGGGTTACACAAGGTCGGTTTATAGAGAAGGAGATCTACATCCAAATCGCCAAGCTTGCCTTCCACGCCAAGGAGAGTCCCATCCGGACACGGGACGAAGTATTCTATCTTGTACCTTCATGGTCCAACAGTCCGGCCAAAGTATATAGTCCGGCAGTTCGGATACCCCCTTATCCAGGACTCCCTCAGGTGGTAGTGTGAGAAGCAAGTGGGCAGCCCTTAGCAAGAAAGCTTTGAAGCTCCAGCCTATATATCTTTTTTATACTACTAGTACTGGACGTGGAGTAGTGGTAGAGTGGTTTATATTTTTTTTATACTACTAGTACCAGTTAGTCGTGCTTCAAAACTGAATGGCATGCCATTAAAAAAATAAAGGTCGATAACTAATGCGACACCTCGGGCCAACGCGGCCAGATCTCATTTTGCATGAGAAATTACACACCATGTTCCATTGACATGTGTTCCCATTCCAACATATGAGTGAGGCGACTGCGAGTCCTTTTCTACTAGTATTTTCAAACGGACGTGTAGGCCGGTGCGCCTCTTCATGAACCGTGGCAAACTGGCAACCGTCCACCGACTCTTCACCTTTCCCTCTCGATTTGGAACTGTTGTGGCACGCTCTTCCTCTCCCTCCTCCATTTTCCTTCAGCCCTTCACCCTTTCTTCTGCCATTGTTCGATCGTCTTCTCCATGGAGGGAACAGGCCGGAATTAACCCCGTTATTCTTGCCCCGATCTAAAAGATGACATGGTGGAGGAACTCATTGATCGGTGCGATGTCATCACCTCGGCTAGCATGGCAGGTTTGTTCAAGACCATTCTTGACTCAACTAATAACATTATTACAAGGAACCCAAGAGTCAAGGAGCGGTTTGATCTCCCCTATCTTCTTCGCCGTGACCCTGATGACTGGCACCGGGACGACGGAGGCCTCGCCTTGTGCAAGTTGATGTCGCTTGATAATGATACATATGATGTTAAGATCCCATCACTTGAGGGTAAGGCTTGGGCAGGCACAAATGGAGAGTGGGTTGTTTACATTGGGTCCAACTGTGAGTGGGAACTTGTGAATGTGTACACTCGTGACCGGGTTCCACTTCCAAAAATCTCAGCAAACTGCCCAAAGGTTGAGCACACCGGTATTGTACGCACGTTCAAATACGATCATGGTGACTGTCTTCTACGGAAGATAGCAATTTGTCGAGTTCCCAACCGCTCTTGGAATTACAACAACTATGAAGTTGTTGCTATCTTCGACAAGCTTGTTGCCATCCTTTGTGGTTTGATTGGATGGATATTGCTCAAAAATCAGTTTCTGTACACGGATGAGTACTGTTATGCGATTCAATATGAGGGCCTTGTGTTTGCTGCCACTACTCGTGGCACTGTTTTTGCATTGAATCCTTATGCTTTCGGTATGTTTGTCTTCCACCGTAATTATAATTGTTTCATCCACATGCATGCGGGTTAGCAAGTTTCCCTTTACTAATTAACCTTCTTCTTGTGTTTCCAAGGTCTTGTGAACATTCCACCACCTATACTTGAAAGAAATTATAACCAAGGGGGAGATGACGATGGTGATGATCACGAGCATGAGGACGAGCAACGCCCATATACTCTGTGGTGCCTGGCAACTAATTCTGATGGATCACCTCTTCTTGTGTGTCTACAGCCCACTGATGATGTTACTACTAAGGAAGCAGGTGTAGTCTCCCATGGTCGCACTCTCCGGACCTATTCCAGCACCCGTTGCATGGTATTCAGGATGGATACTAGTGTGCTAGCACCAACTCCTTCTCCCTAGTACAGAATTGATAGTCTTGGAGAAAACTCACTCTTCCTTGGAAAAAACTATCCAATGATGGTGAAAGGTGATCCAACTGCTGTTGACACAATGTTACTACCAATTATGAGAAGCAACTGTGTCTATACCTCGGACATTTGGGTGGTTCCCTACCCTGGTACTAATATAGTAGGCCGCTTCGGCTTGGATGATCAGTCATGCGTTGGTCTCGAGATCGACAATGGATGGCCCGTCCCAGAGATCACTTGTGGTTCAAAGCAAGCATTTCCAACGCCGAGGAATGGTTGAGTTGAAGTTCATTTCATTGCTTGTTATTTGTTGTGTGATGAAAACATTAGTATTTATAATGTATCCTCGTTGTCGATATGGGTTGATGACCTGTTGTATGTAATAAAATGATATGCCTATGATAAACTTACTAAATTTATGAATGGCTTTCGAGTCACTTCTCTGAGTGAGTGGTGCGACGAGGCAAAAAAATATTTTCCGAATACATAATTGTACGTGCATTGCAACAGGTTATCGGATGAGGCCAATCAACAATAGTAGTACACTCTTTGTACTAGCTTCACATGCTTCGCACGTCGGGCGGGTGTTTTTACTATAGCATTATGTTAATGTGTTCGCTGTACGTAACCAGCACCTCGAATCCTCGATACTACTAGTAGGAGTACTATATAAGTAGTAGGAGTAGTAGGGTGGCATGGGCCAGAACAAGCATTCACGTCCAGGAGTACGGCACACGCCACCAGCACGACATCCATCTGACACCATATTTCTTGGAGTCCGTGCTAGAGCAATCTCTTCAACCTCATCATTTCTCTAACTTAAGCCATCGCACGGCAGGCGAGGTGGGGGTTTCCGATAGTCGGTTTCCTCAACTGCGGTCCCACTTGTAAGGCCAACTCCAACGCATGACCCCAAAGGGACCTCCGTTTTGCATGAACTCCAACGATAATTTTGACTAGAAAAGAAAGACCAAAGAAAACAAGAACCACAAGAATACATTTTACTACTACTAGAAGATATCCAACTTCCATAACTGCTCCTGTAAGTTGGATTAGTGCCTTCTCGATGCAGTCATTGTTATCTGCGGAGGCTCGATCTTGCGTGCTTCTTTCTTCTTCGAGTGTAAAGAAGTAGACGTTGCTTCCTCACATCCTAGTCTCATGTCTAGCCTCTAGTAGGAGTATCAACAAGTGCACTAGTCTCATCTCTAGCCTCTATGCTAGCTAAAAGTGCTAGAAAATCTACTAAATTGTGCTCTATCAATATATCTATGTACTCTTCTTCCCAATACCAAAACTTGCATCCATTCTACTCCCTCCGTTCCACAATAGTACATGCCTTCTATTTGTCAAAATATAGATGTATCTAGACATGTTTTAGTATATAGGTACATCCATTTTTGGACAAATGGATGTCAAGTATTTTGGAACGGAGGGAGTACACTATAAAATTTTTAAGTTAGCACAACTAGTCTAATCCGAGAGGTCAACCGAAGATTTGGTTGGGTTCTTCCTCCTTTTGCCGACACGTGCAACATCCAGCATCCAGGTCATGTCACGCAAGAAAATAGAGTGGTAGTTGAAGCCACGTGATGTGCATCTTGGGTTAAACTATAAATAGAATCTTACTACTCTTGAGTAACTCCAAAAGCGGCCACCGAAGATCTTTATTGGATTTGGTTTTCATCACCAGCACGTCGAGGTGAAAGATGTGCAGGTTCAGTGGGTCCTCTTGTGTTTTCACTGACATGTGGGACCGCATGTGAGCAAACAGACGAGGGGCTCCGCGCGTCTACTGGCTGGCTGAGAAGAGAGATAGAGGAGGGCTGAGCACAGACTCCAGGAAATTTGTTCTATGTACCTCGAATATAGGCTCGATATAGTGGGGTGGCATGGGCCATAACTAGCATTCACGTCTAGCAGTACGGCACACGCCACCCACACGAGTCCCATCCGACACCAATTTTCTTGGAGTTCGTGCTACAGCCATCTCTTCTCCCTCCTGTTTTCTCAGCCATCGCGCGGTGGGCGGGGTGGGGGTTTGCCGATAGTCGGTTTGCTCAACTGCGATCCCACTTGTAAGTGAAAATGCAACACCGCACGCATTCCCCCTTGAGCGGCGTGTCGGACCAACCGTGTGGGGGTGCGACATGAACACGGCAGGCTTTTCCTTTTGAACTCGTAACTCGTAAAATTTGGTTCTGCTCCATGGCGCGACCGATAGATAGAAAATAACGATTTTGCCTAGAGTAATGAGAAGTTTGGTTCTGGCGCCATTCATGCATGGAGTACGTACAAAAATTATGAAGTTGATGCGAAAGGTAAGATATAATTACTAGTAGTACCATATACTACTACATGGATTTGAAGGAAAGATAAAGATACATACAGATCCACCAACGACATCCTCACGCCCTAGTGCGCCGGGTCACCACCCGACGTGTGAGGAGCAGCGGTGTTGGCGGCGAGCTCAACGTGCTTCTGAACAATGTCATCCAAGGTTGCCCTGCGGTCCAAGAAGGCCAGCATCCTATCGTCCTCCTCTTGCATGTAGTAGTCGTTGTGGACGATTTGCGCGTAGATGTGGGTGGTTATGTCGACGGTGTCTTGCTGTGCCAGGCGCTGCGCGGCCAGCGCGACCTCGAGGTGGACATTCTCCGGCGCGACGGCGGGTAGTCGCAGGGCCACCAGTGCGTCGAAGAGGTTGTCACCATAGTGGCTGTTGAGGGTGGCGGGCATCACAGAGCCTGCGCGCGTCAGCTAGAGGCGTATGTCAAAGTCGTCCGCGAGCTTCTTGACGACGGTGAACTTGTCGAGGAAACTGACAAGGACCTCGTCGAACAAGGAGACGAAGCTATCGTCCAAGTGGCCCCTCGCCCTGGCAGCCTCAAGCAATACCTGGAGACGTTCCTTGGTGTCGGGCCGCAGGCCAGCATCGTGGACCATCTGGCTCAGCCGGCTGATGCTCGCGCTCATCGCCTCCATGGGTCTTGCTTAGCTTCTAGTCAACTGATCTTGCGATTCGAGTGATCACTCTTGCCCTTGGTTAGCGTGCGTAGGTGTGTAGGATTCTGTACTACTCCTCGGCCCTCTACTGCACCTGCCTTTGGCTTTATGATAGGTGGGACAGCCACCCCTTGGGCCCACATGTCATTCATCCAAAGGCAGTTGCAGTAAGGCAATGAAGTTGCGTCCACCTCCGTGCCAGTGCTACGGTGCAGTATAGTCATCTCACCGGACCTCTAGTTGGGGCCAAATGAGAGAAGTTTGATGTTTACTGGTTTATTGGTCCCCTTTGCATGTTGCGCCAAGTTTTGACCTTTGATTTAACTAATAAAATGTTAATGCATGTAAACAAAAATGTTGTCCAAGTCACCTTACGAAAACCAAATAATCCCAAAACACTTAGGCACGGTGCATTAACTCCCTCCTTGTTTCTTATTTCATGACATATCAACCAATGAGAGATATGGGCTGTGCATGCTTTCAATGACTTGAGACTACCCAAATGACATGCAGTGTTTAGTTCATTGCATGTAATCCTATTACTCTAGTTAGCAAAAAGACATTAAGTTCTCTCGTCGATAGGAATAAAACACCATGTATTTATTTACAAAGGGAGTAGTACATTTTTGTGACATGCATTACTAGATATTGCTAGTCAAATACTAAAATCCAGATGGACGTGGTAGTCACTACAAAAAAAAGACACATCCGTGACATTTTGGGCCGAGCGAAAAAAATTATGTCATACATATGACACTTCTATGACGATAATTGTGACAAAACCCGGTATCATCATAGATGTGGTGGGCTCCTACTTCTATGACAAAAAATCATGACAGAAAATGGGCTTTTCATCCTGGGCGGGCCGGAGACGCAGCTGCATGACATTCTTTGGGCCGTCCATGACGTAAAAAACATGGTAGAAGCGAGGGGGAGGAAAATTTCGGGGAGTTGCCGGTTATGGTGGGAGGTTGGGGCGGAGCGATGCACATTTCTCTCGTACGTACGCGCGTGTGAGCGAGGCGTTGGCTCTAACTGAAGCCGAGCGAGGTGTTGGGCTCTAACTGAACCCGAGCGATTGCACTGCAGGCTACGCGTTACTAAACCCGAGCGATCGATTGATGGCTGTTAACTGAACCCGATGGAGCGATTCCTTCACTACTGCTGCTAACGGAAGCCGATCGATGCTGCCTCT